>NC_058026.1:21799203-21884792 GCF_019176455.1 Solea senegalensis
AACAACAAGGTTACAAAGGACAGATGGAAACCACACCTAAAAGTATGTATTTAGAAATGATTTAAAAAAGTTCTTAAATTGGTGTCCAAGGGTAGCTCATTCCATTAATTTAGGATGTCCTTTACTTTAGACACCCTAACATGTATCAGGGAGCTAGTTATTATTTTTTGTAAGGGGCATGTAGATTCAGAGTCAGTCAGTCATCATCTAACCGCTAGTCCATCACAGGGCCACACACAGCTAGAGACAAACAACCATTCACTCTCACACTCACTCCTATGGTCAATTTAGAGGGTCCAATTCACCTAATCCCCACATTGCATGTTTTTGGACTGTGGGAGGAAGCCGGAGAACCCGGAGAGAACCCACGCACACACGGGGAGAACATGCAAACTCCATGCAGAAAGGCCCTTGTTCCAACCGGGGCTCGAACCCGGGTCTTCTCGCTTGTGGCCCAGATTCAGAGTCATGTGCAGTAAAGTAATATAAAACATGAATAACCAAACAAGGATTAAGTCAAAGTGTGTTTTATTGTTCACTTACATCAGGAAAGGATAGAGAAACATTGAACTAAACAACTGAACAACCTGAATACCTGTCATATGGCTGTTTTTGCTGATCTTCATGTCAAAGGCTCAGCTGGTCTGATATGTGATTAAAAGGCAGAATGACGGGGGGTTGGGAGGAGGTGGTGCAACACCCTAATCCAGACAACCAATCAGCCTGGGAGCTCTGTCACATGGGCTGTAAATGATTCAGAGGGTGGTGTGCAGTGGAGTCCAGAGGAAAGTCAGATATGGGACTTGTAGCTGTATGGTTGCTGTAGCTAGATGGAGCCAGTGTGTGAGTGTGTGTGTGTGAGTCTGGTTGGTTCTGGGTGTGTCGTGACGTCTCTTCTTATCCATGGGTAGAGTCTTGAAGCTGTCAGAGCTTCGGTGTGTGATTAGACAGGGACAGAAGAAGGTGTTACTGAAATCTGAGCGACTGATGTCTTAATGGCCTCTCTATTTGACGAAGAGGAGGCGTGTGATGACCAGATGCTGGTGAGTGTGTGTGTGTGTGTCTGTGCTGTAAAGAGTGTGACCGTTTGAAAGGAACACAAAGAACCTCTTTATAGACTGATGTCATGATCGATGTCATCTCTATTTTTACACTTTATGCTTAGGATACAGGAGATTATGTTTATATTTTAATGCATAAGTAAATGTACAGCTAGTTGTCCAGCTCATGCTGATTTGAATGCCAAGGAGTTGAGGTGTGTTTTCAGGAGGGACTTGGATGTTTCTAGTGTCTGGGCTGCTCTCAGATCTGTGTACAGAGAAGATTCCTGGTACAGACTAAACAAGAACCTTTTTGTGTTATTACCCTCAGTCTGTTCTGTCGAGATCAATGCAGACTCTCATGGTCCATATTGGATCACAACATATGTGCACTAAGATAAAGTCTAATTTAATTTTACACATTATTTAATATCACTTCTACTAAGCAGCAAAGCTGGTTTGGTTTTTATAGGTGGTCTTTGACTGATAAAAGACAGTTTCTTTTGTTTTGTCTTGGGCCCCTCTTTCACAAGAACACAATAAGTGCGCAGGTTTATGAGATGAATGAAAGGAAAAGGAAGATAAATGTTCATAAATAAGTCTAGAATTTCTCCAGGTTGGAATACTGTGTAGCTCTACATCTCTAACTGCTGCCCCCTGGTGTCTTGTTTGTGTTAGGTGCTGCAGGCCCAGCTGGACACTCTGCTGCAGGGTCAGGAGAGCATCAACAGCTCCTGCAACTTCACAGAGCAGGCTCTGAGCCACGGCACCGAGGCCGAGGTGCTGCTGGTGAAGAAGCAGATGAGCGAGCGCCTCATGGAGTTGGCCAGACAGGAGCTTCCTCTGCAGCCCGGAGAGAACGACCAGCTGGACTTCCTGGTAGAGACTGACGGACTGAAGAAGTCCGTCCATAATATGGGAACTATTGTGACCACCAATGCTGTGGCATCTGAATCCGTGGCCACCGGTGAGGCGTTACGGCACTGTGTGGTGGGCGTTCCCACCTCCATCACCGTAACCACTAAGGACAAAGACGGAGAACTGTGCAAGATGGGTAACGCGGTCATCACTGCTGACATCTCCTCACCTGATGGCAGCAAAGGCGAGGGAGAGATACTGGACAACAAGAACGGCACTTATGAATATTTGTTCACAGCGCCGAAAGAGGGGACCTTTAACTTATCCCTGCGTTTATATGACCAACATATCAAAGGAAGCCCCTTCAAGATAAAGGTCATCAAGTGTATAGATGTATCACAGACTTCAGATGGCATGAAGAAAAGGCTGAAGTCTCCAGGTAGTGGGCACATAAAGCAGAAGGCCATCAAGAGGCCGGCCAGTATGTACAGCACGGGGAGGAGGAAAGAGAACCCCATCGAGGACGACCTCATCTTCAGAGTCGGTAAGAGAGGAATCCGCTGTTAAATGTCTCTTAAAAAGTGTGACATTTGTACATAACAACACAAACGTTTCACAGACGGAACAGATCGGATGCTTCAGAATCATTTAATTGCAGTTACAGTTCCATTCATCGTTCTTCTAGTGCTTTATCCTCCACATGAGGGACATGGGGGTTGCTGGTGCCAATCTCAGCTGACATAGGGGCGGGGTACACCTTGGACCGGTCACCAGTCCATCACAGGGACACATATAGAGACAAACAACCATCCACACTCACACTTACAGTCAATTTAGAGTATCCAATTAGTCTAATCCCCAAATCTGCATGTTTATGGACTGTGGGAGGAAACTGGAGAACCCGGAGAAAACCCACGCCCACACGGGGAGAATGCAAACTCCATGCAGGAAGACCCTTTTTCCGACCGGGTCGTGAACCCCGGGTCTTCTTGCTGCAAAGGCAAGAGAGCTAATAGTGCTAGTTCTCTGGAATTGACTTGAATTGCTGACTGTTATTGTTTCTATTTAATTTATTTGGTGTCTATTTTTATCAGAATATGCATCCTTTTTAATGTCTGTCTGTCGTTTGTAGAATAGCAGTGATGAATACATTAATGTTACTGAATTATTTTTATTTTTCAACAAATGAGTTTATCGTTAAATATTTATCACTGTAATCGGAGTCTGTGTCTTTGGTTTCGGAACCAAAGTTAGTCAGATAAAAACAATACATTTGGAGGCAAGATATCAGCTTGAATCATGATGACTTTTTGTAGCATCCTCTAAACAAATGATTGATGTCGACCCCATGGTTCTCAATCTGTGGTGCGTGCACCCCCAGTGGTACATGAGTGTCCTCTGGTGGTACTGTATACACCAGGGTATGTGATCGCAGTGGAGCTGAGGAATTTTGACCCAGAGTGTGTAGAAACTGAAACGAATTACAAAAATAAATAATAAAGTCACCTTTATCTTACTCTGATTTCCCTATACCAGTGTGTGTGTGTGTGTGTGAAGTATACGAGAGAGCAAATTATCTTAGTGGGAATAAATCTGCCTCAGTCTGTTCACACCACTGTATTCTAACGTTAGTGATAATGTTGTTACTTTGAGAGCTCAATATTTTCTCAGGTGGCTCTTGGTGTAAAAGGTTTGAGAACCACTGATGTAGACAATATGGTGAAGCAATCGATGAAGCAAGTAATTAGATAGTTGCATCTCCTGTATGTATTTCATTGAAAAGAAAGAAAGAAAGACACTAATTACCTACTACATGTTCGTGTTTTCTAGGCACTAAAGGCAGAAACAAAGGGGAGTTCACTAATCTGCAGGGAGTCGCCGCCTCGTCTCTGGGGAAGGTGCTGATCGCTGACAGCAACAACCAGTGTGTCCAGGTATAAAAATAGCTTCCTGTGCTGATGACGCTGCTCAGGTGCAGAGAGAAGTCACTAAAGATGTCACCATCACTGCTGCCTGTGCACTTTGCCATCTCAGTGTACAATTTACTGTCTGTGTTTGGAGTTAAAGGTGATGCATGATGTCGCGTACATTTAATATCCTGTGTTTCATTTGAGTTTGTATATAAAAGTTGTTTTTTTTTTCTTATGTGTTTCAGGTTTTCTCTAACGACGGCCAGTTCAAAAGTCGTTTCGGTATCCGGGGAAGGACGCCGGGTCAGCTGCAGCGGCCGACAGGCGTGGCCGTCCACCCAAACGGTGACATCATCGTTGCTGACTACGACAACAAATGGGTCAGCATCTTTTCAAGTGAAGGGAAGTTTAGGGTGAGTCGGGATATTCAGTACTTGTGTGGCGTTTTAAGGCAGCACTCTCCTATTTTCCAATGTTCTAAGAGTATCATTGCAAAAACAACATATCTAATGGTGGCCTAAGACTTTGGCACAGTACTGTATTTATGGATTTAAAATGTAAAATAATTTTTTTACCTCTGCAGAGTAAAATTGGCTCGGGGAAGCTGATGGGCCCTAAAGGTGTGTCCGTGGACAGGAACGGCCACATCATCGTGGTCGACAACAAGGCCTGCTGCGTCTTCCTCTTTCAGCCCAACGGCAAGCTGGTCACCAAGTTCGGTAACCGTGGCAATGGTGACAAGCAGTTTGCAGGTACACTCAATGGTAATGTGTGCGCTGCCCCCCACAGCCTTTCTCTGACCAGCTCACACCTGCATATGGAATGAAGACTCACAGTCTCACCAAACCAGGAACCATAACCATTCTTTTATCCTCCATACATAATCTTTCATTAACTGTAGCTACTATACAGATTTACTAGCGATGTAGCATGTGTGTAGAACCTTTTCTGATTCATTTACTTCTGGTTTTTAATCCTCATAAATGCATCAGCTACATCTAAACCTGCATGTTGAGTGAAAACCTCTCCTCTGTTACACTTTGTTAAAATAAAAGGTTTTTAACGTGTGTCTGAGAGCCATATTTTTTGTTTTTTGTTGTTCAGGTCCTCACTTTGCTGCTGTCAACAACAACAATGAAATCATTGTGACGGATTTCCACAACCACTCAGTCAAGGTGAGCGCAGTTAAAGGCCGGTGGGAATTCCTCGTTTTCTCTCTTTTTTGTAATCGTTCACATATATTTTAGCATCCTGTAAAGCTTCTGATCATCAAGACCGTATTGTTTCTATTTAAAAATGTAGGTTTTTAACACGGAAGGAGAATTCTTGCTGAAGTTTGGTTCCAACGGCGAAGGCAATGGCCAGTTCAACGCCCCCACAGGAGTGGCAGTGGATGTCAATGGGAACATCATAGTGGCAGACTGGGGAAACAGCAGGATACAGGTCAGTGCAAAGGTCAAGTACAAAACATTTCACCACGACGAGTATATTACAGCTTCTTCTCTACTGCAGCCACAAAACAACCTGGTACCTGGTAGATACAATGTTATACAATTCACTTTGAATTCAGATTATTTTAATTTGGCCTGTCTTTATTCTGACCTGTTCTCTGGTTTTGGATCCTAAATGAACAAAACAGTTCGTTTTTTTTACACTTGTGTTTTTATCTGAGCCAAACAGTTTTTGTTTTTCCTCAACAATGACAACGAAGATCTATTATATTATATTTACATGTAAATAATTATTTTCAGTTTCAAAATATGACCATTATTGTAAATATTTGACCTTTGGAGTTTGATTCATGTGACAAAATCCAATCTTATATTTACATGATTTTGTAAAAATCCCCTTAGCTGTTGTACGTTGATTTTCCTTTCTTCAGAGACAACTGTAGACAGGACAGTAAATGTATATTTTTTGTCTGTCAGGTGTTTGATGGCAGCGGCTCGTTCCTCTCCTACATCAACACATCAGCAGATCCTCTGTACGGCCCGCAGGGATTGGCTCTCACGTCTGACGGACATGTCGTGGTCGCCGATTCCGGCAACCACTGTTTCAAAATCTACCGGTACCTGCAGTAGCAGTAGAACCTCCGCAGGTAGCAGCAGTGCACTGTTGTGCAGTGTGCATAAACACACATTAGTATGGAGCGACTGGCAGATATTTGCACTCAGTCATTGAATCGTGTCGTCTTTGTGCCACTTGTTTCACTGTTCTCCAAGTGTGACGTCCTGTCTGACGCTGAGGAAACGACGCAGAGAATTTCTTCTGTGTGTGTTTGTGTGTGTGTGTGATGTGAATGGAGCAAAAGAACGTCTAAACTTTTCACTGATTTCTTACTTAAACCTTTAATATTGTACATACAGTATGTTAGACATTGACTTTGTTGTGACACGGCAGGAAAACTGGAAAATAAGGGTATTGCACTTGTACTGGTTGAGCACTGTGTTAAGTGAAACGGACTTAAACATCATCAACAATGGACATGTGGAATAAATATCATCTAAATATTATCTCAAACTAAAGCCAGAAAAACAAATAGTTATCAGCATTGTTTTTAGTCTTTATAGCTTTTGTTTTTCATGTTTTGTGTCACTAAAAAAACTAACAGTGTTCATAATGAGAGAAAAAACACATGTCAACATGATGTGAAAAAAAATTAAAGCTCATTGATTATTATATAATTGTTTTAACATTGAATACATTTATTTTTCTTCAGTGTGAGGATGCTGGAAGTTAGGATACGCTGTCATATCCTGCCGCGGGGAAAATTAAGTGTAAAATGATTAAGAAATCTAGTAACTGCAGCTTACTGCAATATGCTCTTTACATTTTGCCTGCACTGTTTAAAAAAAAGAATAAAAAGAAATCGCAGTAGCAGGGTGTTCTTAGGCATGATTAGGCATCTCTCTGCATGATAATGTTAGTCATTTAAACACCTGAAAATCTAATGTGCACAAAATTGTTTCTAACACTTAAATGTCACCAAAAGACGCATTAAAAGGGGACACTGTTTTAAATCAGTCACGTTATGTGGTGACACAATGTGGTGATCATTTCTGTTTAACTGGTTTTACAAAAAAAAACTGTGTGCTTGTGTGAAGATGTGTGAATGTATGCGTGTGTGTGTGTGTGTGTGTGTGTGCGTGTTATTGATTAAAGTACCAAACTTCAGTGACCTGTGTATGTGTGTGTGAAGGCTCTTGACATTACAACTGTGATTAAATGCAAAACATCGTAGAATTAGCTGCAGAATTTTGAACTCTGTAGTTTGCATCGGCGCATGTTTAATCCAACGACATCAGATGCAGAACCGTCGTCACCTTCACTCCTTTTCATGTGCTCTTACAGTATGTCTGTCAAAACTAAACCTGTAGAACTGCTAACAAGTTTTTCTCTTATATGTAGTTCAACAGTTGAAGTGTGTGTTGTGTATATATACACAACGCACTGTGCTACCAATTTTAAAGCCTTGGTCAGGAATTGTTTGTCTTTATGCACAGTTTTCATTAGGAATCCTGAATCTAGTTGTTAATTTTATACACAAATCTTGTTAAATTATTTGTTTTCCATTGTCTTGTTTGTATTTGTAATGCCAAATGGAATAAAAGTGCCCATAGAAGAGGAAGAAGATGTGTCCGTGTTGGTTTTTGTCCTTCGTAGGTATCGTGCCTTCATAGCTGGATTGCCATGGCACAAAATCAAACATCCTAAGTTAAGGTTACACAGTTTGATTTTTGATGATCAATAATTAATTAATTAAAAAATATCAAATTTGATTCCCCACATCCTTTGGCTTATGGATTTACCTTCTGTCAAAATCTAGGTGTAAGATCTTTGTTGATTTCTTTTACTGCATTAACTAAAGCTCTGTTTAGGTCATTGCAGCCAGTATTTTGATTATTCACCTGTGACTTTCCTTTCCTGTGACCTGTCAAAATGGCTGGCTATCATTTATCCTCCTAAAGTTATCATGTTCCTGACTTCCTGAGAAAATAAAGACACTCAAATATACTCGATCTTAAAAACCTTCAGGAATCATGAAGATTTCAATAGTTCAGTGCTGTCTGGGTTAAATGCGAACAGTGCCGTTGTTGTACAGCAGGGGGCGCCAGAAAACGAGGTTTAAACCAAATAGCATTGGCCCCGCCCCCTTCCACAAACGATGCATTCCAGTGCAATTGTAAATGATCACACTGACGTTAAAATGCGATTATTACCCTAAAATTTGAAAAGTCGAAGAAATAAACATAGTTAACAAAGCCCAGAAAAACAACAGTCATCGGCATTGAATACGTTTGGAACCCAAATCGTTCTCTACAGATTTGAACCTTGAACCTTTCTACTTTTAAAGCGTTTTTCGTGTTTCCTGTCGCCGCAAACAAACTAACACTGAGCACAAAACACATGTCAACAGTATGTTAGAACAAGATGAGAACAATCTTAAGTTCATTGTTTTGTTTTTTACAATGCAATGCAATTTTATACATTTTCTCTTCAGTTCAGCGCACGGACGGTGGTGTTTACGAGGAGCAGTGAAGGTAACACGTCGTCATATCCTTCCGCGGGAAAATTCAGTAAATCCGATGTGACAACTTTCTTGTATGGATTATTAACAGAAGTTGAAGAATATTACTGGTTTAGCATATCAACGTTCGTCTGTGGATGGTGTTTGTACAACCAACGGGACAAAATGGTAAATAAATGTTCAACTTTTCCGTGATTTAACCAGTGACGACCGACGTTTATATTCGTCCGATATGGGCTACGGGCTAGCCAGTAAATGCTAAAGATAGTCACCTAGCTAAGATATAGCACTTATTCATTTCTTTTGCGGTATTCATTGAATCTTATAGTACCAACCGTAGGTTCTGCAACAACTATATTGGCTGTAATTCAGGATTCACCACCAAACTGTAATAGTACATTACGTAAATGCTGAGATTACAAACACAGACCAGAGTGTGATCTTACTTGTAAGTAATCTGTAGTAAAAATCGTCGCTTTCAATCAAATATTATAACATAACAGTGTAAACTGTAATAAAGTTGGGACAAATAAATACTAGCGAGTGTGATAACCAAGATGGTGAGACGTTGATTTTCTTTCTCGACAGTGCTCGCTGCTGCCGCAGGTGGCTGGAAATCATATTACAACAATACTGTTGGTGTGACGCAAATGGCAAATATGTCTTATTCTTTGTCCCTTGTGAAATAGTTAGGTTAATGGGAGAAAATACTGTCATTGTCATCAAGCTCAAGTATTAAGGACATGATTCAGCACTTTTTAGACAGCCTAATGACTGATTTACTCATAAAAATAATACATTATATTTATTAAGGTGTCTTTCTGGATGGAATTTGCATGTTCTCACTTGCTGGCTGCGTTAACGAGCTAAAATATAGTATAAATTTCCCTAACATGCCATTGATTTGTGATTAAGTAGTCATGTTTAAACGTCCTGTTGCAGTCAAAGAAGAAAGGACTGAGTTTGGAGGAGAAGAGAACTCGCATGATGGAAATCTTCTTTGAATCAGTAAGTTTGACATGTCGTACACCTTGTAACACAAACAACATCTTAATAAAGGAACCACAGTGTCTTGATATATTTACTGCTTGGATTTAATAACAATTCGTACAAGGGCATTGATTTGTTATTTCTCTTTAGGGAGGAGTCAAAAGCTAAAGTGCCAATTAAATAAACCTGCAGAGATGACTCACTGTATGTTGTGTTGTAGGAAAATCCTACTTAGTATATAATTAAGTAAGATAGCCCTGACATCCCTCTCCCGACTAGTGTTTTCAAGCTCCTCGTGCAGGACTCTGAGGCAGTCTGAGGCCAGATGAGATATACAGTATATGATGATAATTATCTACTTCTAATAAATCAAATGTCAAGATTTCAGCACTACACATGTACAAATCCAGAAAGTAAAGACTTTTACTGTTACGTCAAATAACTTTGAACTCATGAATATATCAGTGGTATTAATTGCAGGAGGAAAGAGGAAAGTGTGGTTAAAACCCTTAGACACTGATATGGACTTGTGATAGCTGTTAAATGGTTCTTGTTTCTGTTTTTTAATGGAAAACATTTTCTGGCCCTCTTTCTAGAAAGATGTGTTCCAGCTGAAAGACATTGAGAAGATTGCCCCCAAGACAAAGGGCATAGGTGAGTAATTGGCAACAGTTTCATGAGACCAATAACATAAACAGTGACTTTCTTTTAATGGTCTGCCCACATGTGCTTTGCCGGTCAAGTGCTCTGGTTTGCTGCCTGCATAACAAACTGCATACAGTACAGCCTTGTTTGTGTTCCACCTTCTCGTTTTTGCCTAAATAAATTAAACAATTTTGTAGATGTTTGTAGAGACACTGTTCTCTAGTTTTAGGGAAGAAAATATGATGGTGGGAGCAGAGTCTGTACACTTAAAACTTTGGGTTTGACATCAAAATATGAATATAGGACAACAGATCAGTATTTCAGCTTTACATTTACATTGAGATGTATTAAACAACTTAGAAAATAGCTTTGTTTGTTTATGGAACGCCACATTTTTCGTTGAGCAAAAGCATAGGAACAGACGGACTTGAATTAAATTTCAATTAATACCTCTTAATATTTAGTGGCAATCCTTTGGTGTGCGTTGTTTTGGATCTTTAACTACTTTTTGCCTCTCCTCTTGACAGTCTAGCAGAGCACAGATTGCAATTGGTTGGTATTGGTGCATCCCTACTCTAGAGTGAACTGTTATTGGGGGTCGCACTTCTGTTGATTCTGTTGTGATTGTTGTTAATAACCAAAACCTGGGAACTGCTGAGATGACTGTGAAATGACTGCAGCCTCACCGACTAAATTAAATTAACTCGTTAAAATGGATCTTCAGCACAGCATTTATCTGTACTTTGTGTGGAAAAGAAAGAACAAAACTTGTGCCTTAAAACCTGAAGAAAATGTGTGAGAATTTCACCAACTGAGTGAGCTTTAGCTGGATGATGAGAGGTTCAAAGCTTATTTCAGACCAGTTTGACCTACTTTTTTAGCCTGAATATCAAGAGATGAAGTGTTGGTGCTTGCCACTTTTGAAAGCTTTGAAGTTTTATCTGCAGATGCTGCTCTTGCAAGTCACCATTTAAAATAATAGATTTGTGAATATGTAAAATATAAACTAGTGACAACACACAGTGAACGATGCTGCATTTGCACTGTTATAAAGTAATGCAATGTAAATATTTAAGAAACAATTAAAGGTCAAATAAAACTGGGATGAAATGGCATGAATACAGAAGTTACCATGGTAACCAGGACTAGCTGTTGCTGTCTTTACTGTGATCTGTTTGTATAAGCAGGACCAGACCTATCAGTAATCTCATGGCGCAGAGTGCAGCTAAAAGATTTTGTGCTTCAGCTAAATGAAACTCTCAGTGTCAACATGGAGTCTTATATTATGCGTTTTCAAGGGGGGAAATGTGTAAAAACACAAGGTTTTAAAGTATTTGGTACTGCAGAGGAACAGAACCATGCTGTGTGTCTGGGTGAATTGAGGATGGTTTTTGTGTTCAAGTGGACAAAACATTAATCTGCTGAAACTGGATCTTGTTGCTGTGATTAAAAGCACATGTTTCTGACCTCTGTACTTGGGCATAATGTAGTTACTGAGTGATGGGGGAGGGGGGCAAAAAGAGAAGGTGCTTGCATTGCAAGCACCTTTTCCTGTAGAACAGGAGAAAATGTGGGAAATGGGCCAAGTAAATGATCTCAGCTGTTTTTAGTGGTAATACTGGTAAAAAAAAAAGTGGTCAAAAAGTCATCTGAATCATATGAACAGAAAAGACAAGCATGCAGAAAATGACAGCAGTAGAGTCAAACTCACAGGATGTGGTCAATACATCCACTAAGGTTTCTACATTTTCAATGATAATTTTTACTTTCACTATTATTCATCAACCTCTCAGGTCTCAGCACAGTTCAACCTCTTAATGCTGCAGATAAACTCTTTCACTTTCACAGTGGACTGGCTGTACAAACGTGTAGGAGTATCACGTTTCATCACCGACACTGTTCAAGATGTAACTCTGCTCTATTACATCCTCTCATGCGCTGCTCTTGCTGATAAATATAAATCGAGCAGATAGGCTGCAGATGTGTGGGTTTGATTTTCCTGAACACTTGCGTGCTAACTCCTGCCAGAAGTAGATCAAAAAATGGGACCTGATGCTGACTTGTATTCTTTCAACCATCTGGTTTAACACTGCATTCTTCTGTCATCATTTGCAGTTTGTATCACCAAAAAATCTCAGGACTTCTCAGAGAGTTTGTACTGGCTGTAGCTCAGTCAGTCACAAATTAAATATGTAGGAAATGAGCTTTGCTGGGAATGGAGTGTAATGGAAAATCAAGGAAAGTGGAACTTACAGTAAAGCTACAGTGTTTTTGGTCATTTTAGTTGTTGATGTTATTATTCTGCCTTTTGGTATGGTCTTTGTGAACAGATGCATGCATGCATGCATGCATTCATTCTTTGTCTACTGCTTCATCCTCCACATGAGGGCCCAAGGGCCACTGGAATCAATCCCAGCTGACGTAGGTCAAAAGGTGGAGTACACTGTAGACAGGTCGCTAGTCCATTGCAGAGCCAACACAGAAATGAACAACCGTTCCTTCTCACATTCACACCTATGGTCAGTTTAGAGTGTCCAAGTGACCTCTGCATGTTTTCTAGTAGGAAACTACTAGAAAACCTCGGCACAAACGGGGAGAACATGCAAACTCGGTCAGATAAGGTGGCAAACACAGTCCTTGTTGCTGCCTTGTGGTCTGTGAACAGAAATAATACACTTTACTAGCACAATAATGCGGTTGCCTCCCTCTCCCTTGACATACTGTAATGACACAATATAAACACTGCTATACTGAGGCCATATCCATACCACATAAATAAACTAACTCTGGGGCTGCATTTTATTATACATGAGGAAAAACGGATTCCTCTAGAAACGATGATGATTCATTTAACCACATTCACTTCCTGACTATCAGCTCTGAATGAAAGGCTCAGTTTAAACTCACTTATTTCAGTCTCGGTTTCACCTTATCATTGGTCTAATAAAAGAAATTCATTTCTACTTTCCAAAACATCTATCTCGTTAGTTATTCTCTCAGAATCAAGCAAAGAACTCCAGAGGAGAGCGTCATCTTCCTGTTTACTCTGACACGCACAGGCTCGATGTACCTGAGTGGTCATTTGATATATGTGCATTTTCAAGGGGCGCTACTACTACTTATTTTTTATCTGAAAACACATTTTTTAAATGTAATGAAGTTAGTGGTGGATGTGGAGTCATGTGTATCTGATGAGATTAATCAGCGTTATGTGAACTCATTTGAGAGGGGTTTGAATGTAATGGGCATTTGTTGATATATAGAAGTTGCACTCTACAGTTTTGAAATGTGAAGGTGTCTTTTCCTCTCTCTTTGCTGCTTGAAGCCCCCATGACTGTGAAGGATGTCCTGCAGAGCCTGGTGGATGACAACATGGTGGACTGTGAAAAAGTGGGCACATCCAACTACTACTGGGCCTTCCCCAGCAAGGCCTTAAACACTCGCAAGCACAAACTGGAGGAGCTGCAGAGACAGGTGAGACCCCACAGATTTGGTCAAACCAAGATGATTTTGTTTCTCAAAATCGGCTGCTGATACTGAACTAAGCAAAACATAAGAGCAGCAGGGAAAGGTGGTGTTTACAGCAAAGAGATTGTACAAAGAAAACAAAAGATTGTACAAAGAAACAAATAAATCAAATGAAAGTAAATGAAAAAGAGTGATTAAAGAAATCTGTTGACATTTAAAAATGTATACACAATATGTTACATTTCGGTACATTTTAAACCATTAAAGCTGTAATACCTATCTTAAAAAATGTTTTTAAAATCAATAAAAGTTTGTGATTCATCTTCTTGGAACAGGTAGGACTGGTCGAGCTGACACTGTTCAAACTATGTCATTGTCTAGGCCACCTGGAAAAATGACTTCATCATTCTAAAACTAAAAGAACAGGAACTGCTAGGGACATGAATGTTGCCTGTTGCCTCTTGAGGTAAAGGAGGAATTGTGATTAAATATGTGGATGTGAAAATACTTGGCATGCAAGAAGTTATGTAACAGCCATGTTGTGTGCACTATAGGTGCATTTAGGCATGATTACAAATGATGTGACATGCATGTGTGTTTATATTTATGTGTTTTGCAATGATCCCTTTGGAAAATATCACTGGTATCATTAATAATGATTGTAATGAACCATTGGTTTTCTAATATGTATGGAATTCAGTGCATGATATTCATAATGGGCCACACAGTTGGTATAGTGGTAAGCCAGTCGGAACAAGGGCCTTTCTGCATTGAGTTTGCATGTTTCTCCCCGTGTGTGTGCGCGTGTGTTTTCTCAGGGTTCTGCGGCTTCCTCCCACAGTCAAAAAAAATGGACAATAGGTGTGAGAGTAGGTGGTTGTTTGTCTATGTGTCCCTGTGATGGACTGGCGAACTTTCCAGGGTGTACCCCGCCTATCGCCCTATGTCAGCTGAGATTGGAACAGCTCCCACCTGTGACACTTATGTGGAGGATAGGGCAGGTAGAAGATGGATGGTTGGATGGATATTCATAATTTAAATGCTAAACTAAGCATATGTATATTCTGGCCTGAGATAATACATCAAAATGGTTGCCATTCACATTATTCTCTACTCTTCAGATAGCTTTCAGTCTCAAAAAGGTTGGTGAGTCCTGCAAAAAAAAGCGTTTTATTATTTGTACAAATAATGAGTTAATATGATACTGGTACTATAAAGTATAGCATGTGCTAAAATCCAATGTAATGTTGAATAAAAATAATATTAATAAGTAAAACACAATAATGTAATGTAACATTGATAATACACTGCCTGGCTAAAAAAAAGGCGCCACCTGGATTTAACTAAGCGAATAGGTAAAGGGTTGCTGCAGTTGGTCTGGTCTAGGTTCAGCAACATTATGTGCCCAAAGAATGAGGTCAGCTGACTACCTGAATATAATGAATGACCAGATTATTCCATGAATGCATTTTTTTCTTCCCTGATGACATGGGCATATTCCAAGATACGCAATGCCAGAAGACTGGCTCAGTGGCCCGACTCTCCCATCATCAATACAAGATCTTGGTGAAAAATGAATGCAACACTGGATGGAAATAAATCTTGTGACATTGCAGTAGCTTATGGAAACAATGCCACAGTGGGGCTGCCCGTGGCCAAGTGGAAAGGGAACTTGGCTTGTAATGGCCGGTTCAGTTCTCCACCAGGTCAAAAAGGCTGGGGTACCCCTGAGCAAGGTACCCAACCCCCATTGCTCCCACTACTCAGTGTGGTAGCCCACTGCTCCTAATTCTAGGATGGGTCAGATGCAGAGAAATAATTTCCCTAAGGGGATTAATAAGATTTAGATTTAGTGAATGAGTGCTGTAATCAAAGCTAAAGGCAGTCCAACGATGTGACCCTTTTTTTTTTAGGTGGCGACTTCTCTTTTGGCCAGGCAGTGTATTATGCAGTGATATGGACTGAAATGGTTTAACATAATGTTAAAGATGCTGATTCCCGTATTTCACGCATCGTGTTTTACATTAAGTGTGGCTGGTTTATGATAAGCACAGCTCAGAAAACACTTTGAGTAACTGAAGGTTAAGAGAGAAAATAGGGAAGAAAATGCAAATGAGCTTCTGAATACAGTCAAGTTCCTCTGAGTAAAAAGACAAGTAGTTAAATTATAGACAAACATTTTAATTATGTGTCCTTTAAAATCCTGCTTTCACATTTTTTTTATGTTCAAAAAGAATCAAAGGACTATCATGTCATGTTGGGAGAGGTTTTTGAGAGCAGAAAGTGTACACCACACCATCTTTGAATTCGCCGTCATCTGTGACGATGACCCATTTCCCTCTCCTGTTTCATGGCAGACAGATGGTGTGAGGGTGGTGACTCCACAAACACACAATTAAGCCACAATTAATGTTGGGCATGAGTTAAATGTCACAAAGCTGCGATCTGTCTCTAAATAATTTGGTTGTACCACAAGTAAAGCGATATACTGTGTCGCTGTGGTTGTGATTTAATTAATGATTGATCTTTAGACAAAAAATGAGTGATTGGTTGGGATACGCTGTAATTTCTAGATTATGAAGCATCTCATTTTGTTCCAGATTAATTACAAAATATGCTTTGACTTTTTCATAAATATGTATAAATTAAAATGTTTAGTCTGTGTACTCTGGTCAGCAGTCATGTTCTTATCTACTGTGTATCCATAGCAATAACTAATGTAAATATCGAGAATACTGAAATTAAATCCAATGTGTACAGTCTTCCGTTGCTTCAGCAAATTAATGTATTTGTCAGTATTACTCTATTAAAATGTTGAATTTCTTTATGTAAGGTCAAAAATGCACAGAAAACTAATCACATATTAAATGTTACATTTTTTTTATTTGTTGGTACTTTTCGTTTTTATGACGTATGAAACATTTAAAACTACTGTGTGTGTATTTTAATATGTACTGTGCTAAATTTCCCGTTCATCTGTTTTTCTTGAAAGGTTTCTGACGCAAAACAGCGAAAAGTGAATTTAGAAAAAGTGGTTGAAAAGGCGAAAGTAGGACGCCAAGACACGGTGAGAAGATTTTCACATGGCTTCCTCTCTCTCTATTTATTTCAACATAACGTAAAATGAATGGAATGGAGCATGTAAGTGAGACGTACATGAAACGCTCTGTGCAGAAGGAGAGAAGCTCCCTGTTGAAGGAGCTGCAGGCTCTGAGAGAAGAGCGAACTCAGCTGCAGGCCGACTTGGAGAAGTACAGAGAGTGTGACCCAGAGGTTGTTGAGGAGATGAGTGAGTACAGACACATCCTGAGTGTGTTTTTCTTTCAACGTCACCTTCAGGTTTTTACTTTATTCCAAGTTTCAGTACTGTGATATGTTTGCAGGGCCACAGTATTAAAGCTAGAGTAAGTGTATGTGATGTTTTGGCCAGTGAGTGTTTTTGGTAATTTGTGTTAAATAAAGGAAATGATTCTCATTGAAGAAATAGAGTTCAGGTGTATGAGGTGTTTCAAAGCGGCAGATGGTGCTGTTTTGGATCCAATGAAGATCCCTTATTTAAATGACATGACAGACTGAGTGGGACAACATCCAAGAAACGCCTCCCATAAATTGGCAAATATCACTGGTACATTTGGCAGCCATTAACACTTCCACCCATTTTAAGCAATTTGAATAAACCTTTTTTTTGTCTTTTGTTTATGATAAATGCTTTATAATTGAGCCTCCTTGCCTTTTTAACCTGTTCCAACACATCAATCAGTCTATGCGGAGACATTAATAGAGACAATGCCTCACCAGTGTTGCTATGAACCTGGCCAGCAGTCAAAAGCGCCCACTCGTATTGCTAAAAAAAGACAAGCAGATTGTGGCAAAACATATTTTACATGCTTAAATTTCCTCTTCCCACATTTCATCAAACACTGCTCTGGATTTTCATGCATCCAAATACATAATGAACCATGCCTGCATGAGAGTGCTCAAAACTAATAAAAAATACAGTTAGAAAAAACAAATCTCGCAGTTTGTGTGAGACTGAAGATGAAACCCCTTTTGCTCCTCTACGTCTTGTATTCTATAAAATATCATTCTGTTCTCAGGAACAGATTTGATGTTGGTATGTATTTGAATTCATATCACATCATATGTTGTCATAAGGAGACACATTCTGGTCACATTTTAATGCCAGGTGTGAACAGTTGTACTTGTGGTCGGATCACTGCAAACAGATGTTAATACCCGGTCTGAATGTGGCCTTCATATGTCAAACAACTCAACAGGATTTTTGAGTTGCCATTATTTGCCACAGCTGACCTCTTCTGTGATTTTACTGCAGCAGCAGTCTCATATCCTCTCAGTAAAACTCAAACATGAGGAAGGAGAAGTGGTACGGACTCATCTGTTATCTGTTCTCTTCTGAACACTTTGCACTTTGCATTAGCTTTAATTGGAGTCTAAATGGACGAAGTTAACTTTTATGATGCAGAGACCACTGTCAATGACCCGTTACCTGGGTGTGGTACACCTGTTTTCTGGTATGGCCACACTGTACGCAGCTATTAGTGGTATTACAAAACTTCTCTGCTGCTTTGTGTTCATGTCACAGGTGACCTGCAGTAAGGGGTGTGTTACTTAATGTGCAAACCTGTGGAGAATGTGTCATAAAAAAATCTGGTCCGTTTACCTGCACCTCCCAGTGTTGCATCAGACATTCGTTCAACCTACAAAAAGCTGGGCTGGTTTTTTTCCACTGTAGCATCAAAATATTGTCTCATTGTCGCACATTAAATCGTTTGATATTCTCAAATAATTTGAAATTTCAGCAACAAGTTGCTATAAGTTTGTGTTAAAGGTATGTGACCCAAGAGATAAAACTATATTATGTTTATGATAAAGCTTAACTACTATTACTTTAACATAGAGACAATTAGTTTATTAACAGACAATTTTGACCACCAAATATTTAAAATGCTAAATATACAGATTATTTTCTCAGGTGTGAATAATTGGTTGTTAACCTTTTACGGCTTTAATTAAATAGAAAATAAATATTCTGTAATATTTAAATATATCATTGTGTGTGTGTGTGTGTGTTCAGAAATTACAAAATGAGGTGAAATAAGGACTGGACTCGTATAATTCTCCAATATTGTCAACCGTGTTAAGAAATTGTACATCGATAGATGGATACTTTCACCCAAGTATTAGGGCCAAACTGAAGAAAGACATTTTTAATCTTATGAGAATAAAGACGTAATATTATTATACTGCAACTTGCGCCAACACGAGGAACGTGGAGCATTTTGTGAAGTTATATTTTGGTTTGGGCTTCACAAACAAAGGAAATATTGAATCTTTTGGCACATCAGCACCACATTATCATTAGCATCAGGATAATTTTGCGAGATTGTGCAAGAAACTGAGTCTCTCTTTTTGGAGGAGGAGGAAATGGCTGTTAGTGGTCGACTACAAGGCCAGCAGTGGTTATGTCAGCTTTCTGTTGCTATTTAAGAGCTCAACAAGGCTAGGCCCATGAGCAAACAACGCCAGCTATACGAGGTACAAACATAAACAAAGAGGGATAACATCATAAAACCTGAAGAATAAAAGCATCATACAAAACCAGCACTCCCATAAAGGGTAAATAAATACATAAATAAAAAAGAGGAGTCAATCTAAATGCATGTCTTCATGTGTTTATCACTGTGATGACGTAACAAATGAGTTTTTAGGTTTATAGCGCTGAACTCGGTATCGTCTGCCTGACGATAACGGCTCATATTGACAGTGCAAACATGAGAGGGGCAACAGAGATTCTCTGGGAATGTTTAAGTCCATGACTAATTCCACTATAAACCAAACCTAGAATATTTTACAACAGGTTAATTAATTAAAGAAATGTGTCAACATATTGATGAATAAAAAGTGTCATTAGACATGTAGGTCAGAGACTCTATGGTAGTTCTTTATCAAGTGCAGCCTGAGGCGTGGTTTTGGAGGAATGTCCACTACTTTGAATCAAAAAACAGCAAAGTTGCTGATTCATGTTGGGGGGTCAACAGAAATCTATTTAAAGTGAAAACCGGTACTGTAGCTCGACACTAATGTTTTTAGACAGCTGCTGACACAGTGTACAGACCAGACATTCTTCAGATCATAGATAATACAGTCATGTGAGATGTGGCGAAATTCCAAAATGTAGACTTTTCATCATATTATGTAAAGGTGTTATCATGCATCCCAGATAAACAAGTTCATGGTCACATTATGATTACCTGCACAAACTTCACCTCTGCTTCCTGTGATGAACCCATCAACAAATAGCCATTTAAGCCTCAGTCCCAGCTCCTGGATTGTACAGTTGTGTTGTCAGTGTTATACTTGCAATGCAAGGAGTTGTAGATTATCCATCTCTGATTATGTTTCTTCGAAATCAGTTGGAAACTCGGTTGGTGTAATGGTTAGCACTCTGGCCTTTGCAGCAAGTTTTCTCCCACATTCCAAAAACATGCAATATGGGGATTAGGTAAATTGGACACAGAGTGAGAGTGAATGGTTGTTTGTTTGTACGTGTCCCTGTGATGGACTGGTGACCTGTCTAGGGTGTACCCCGCCTTTCGCCCTATGTCAGCTGGGATTGGCACCGGTAACCCTCATGTGGAGAATTAAGTGGTAGAAGATGAGTGATTGTAGCAAAGTGGTGCTGTTACATCAACTCTTGGTGACCCTTGTTTTTATAGCTGTCCAAACAGAATCCTAAAATGCAAAATTTCACTTCAGTATTTCATGTCAATGTGTAATGATTGTATACTCTTGTTTTAAATGAAAATATAATGGAATTATAGAAGTGTAGATTATCTTTTATCCAGGGCCTTCTTCACCTTAATGCGACATGTAAACAAAGTTTTTGAATGTGGAGGAGCATTGTGATCTTTGACGGTGTTTTATTCTAGAGAAAGCTAATTATTCAACTCTTTCCAGATCTGGCTCCTCTCATTGAAAGTTAAAGCTACAGAAACATTCACAACTGCTGTGGACCTAGTGCAGGTTTTTGTATTGTGTTCAATTGAATCAATAGTTCACTTAAATTAGATAGACAAGTCTAATAGTTTAATGAGATTGGAGAAATATATCTTGTGCTTTCACGTTTATTACTGTCTCCACTTGCCTACAGTTCGTGTTTTTGAACTACACGTCACACAGATAACCGTCTCCCTCCAGCAAAACTTGGATTTTATCACAAGAGCTTTGTGCAACTCTGCTGATTGTGTATGTTATGTCTACACTTGAAAGGGTTAAGAGTGAACTTGCACAATGGACCCGCTCAGACCTGTTCATCTTCATGCAGATGCTCATTGGTTGTGTGTCCCTATAGAAAACATCTGTTGAAATTTACAAAAAAAAATAACTTGACCAAAATCAATTTTTTTGCCTCTACAAAAACTGTTCCTGTCAATAATAATTTGCTTTCAGTGGTCAAAACCCAAGCTTGACATGCTTTGTCTTAAGCTCTGCTCACATGAAACCAGATCCCCACTAATTATTATGTACATGTTTTTGCATATTTGGACTTGTAGGTCCTGATCCCTGAGCATGTTTGACACTGGCTACCTCACTCATAGATACCAATATGCTAAAGTTACAGCACGTCTATTAAATTTAGCTGAAACCTAAATTTAAATGCATGTGACTTGTACTCTGGGTTGTGACGGCTAAATGCACCGTCACATTCATGCAGAAAGAGCTCATACTGTACCTCCATTAACATTTAAAACACCTAAGCTCACAATGTTAAATTTATAAAAAAAGAAAAGAAAACAGGATTCTCTCCAAAATGTAATTTGTCTTTGATTCAAGCCCCACCTCTCCACAAAATGTAA
The DNA here is from genome assembly GCF_019176455.1 of Solea senegalensis. Lineage (NCBI taxonomy): Eukaryota > Metazoa > Chordata > Actinopteri > Pleuronectiformes > Soleidae > Solea > Solea senegalensis. The sequence goes on from NC_058026.1 coordinate 21,820,520, forward strand.
ACTTGTGCCAAAGACAAAGTAGACAGACAACATTCAATTTACCCTGACTTTGTCATGTTTAAATGTTGAATTGTTGCCACGCCCTTAGCTGCCAGAAACCCACAGTGATCACAGAGCGGCAACGTGAGGTTTAAAACCACCAAAACAAGGAAGGGCAGACGATGCTTCAAAGATCAATGTGCATGGCATTTATTTATTACAAAATACACTTTTAAAACATATGTCAAAGGAACCCCATTGCAATATACACCTATATACTGTATATATATTTACATTGTTGTGTGTGTGTATACTGTGTACTATATTATGTTGTACAGCATGATATTAAGGTTGAATATTCATGTGTGACACAATGTTTTGAATGTGCCGTGTGGACATTTGGCCAGGGACAACAAAAATGATTGTGTTATTTAGTTTCTGTTGATCAGTGAATGTTTTCAATTAATTCATCTTGAATTCAAAACAAATGAGCAGGTCAGAAAACCACATGTCGTGTTTCTCTTGGCATACCAATTCTCAGCTACAAAGTGAATAAATAATTATTGTAATTAATTTGACTTTGTGTTGCTCTTTATGTTATCAACCTGGTTTCTAGTTATTATTGTTATTATTTATTTTGTTAATACTCTTATTAAAACTACAAAGATTGCATAATTGCGCCGTGTCAACTGCACCAGGTATAGATGAGTTCCACTGTTAAAAGATTAGTTTTAGCTACTGTTAAATTCCAGGTGCACTGGTACTTAATGATGTCACCTGCTTTTGTTAACCTGGTTCAATTTTTATAAAAACAAACAAGTTCCATCATATTTTTCTTCAGCTGCTTAATGTGAATATTTTCTGGTTTCTTTGCTCCATATAACAAAGAAATCTTTAAAACTGAATAATATGGTTGGATATGGAAATAATATGGATAAAAATAGTTAGTTGCAGCCCTAATTTTGTTAATGGTATTCAGGGATGTGCACTGTTATTTCGTTTGGTGTTGGTTTCAGCTGTGCATTTTGCTGTCTTTCTTTACGAGTGCATCCTCTGTCTTATTCATTCCCTCACTCTGCTCTGTTTCACTCTCATGTTACTACTGATTGTTCATACAAAGACGCAGCGCAAGAGATAGTTCATGGTGTCCTCTTAATGTGGACAAACTGACCCCCAACATGAAAGTTGGGCCAAAATATCAGCGTTTATTTTCTCTTTCTTTAAATGCACTGCTACTCATCCTGCTGCAGCTGCTCAACCTGAACCCGGAAACAGTGTTGCTACAGCTGTTTTTATATTAATTTATGAGACACTTTTAACTGTAAAGGAAATCATATAAAAACACAGACCTTGGGTAAAATAAACCCTCAGTACTTTTGATGCAGAATACATTTTCACCTGGTAGGGTGAGAGATTTTCAACTAAGCATTAAGCATTTATGCAGGCAGACATAGGGTGAGTCTTGGTCATAAATGCATATTACCGTTGTAATTTTTTATGGGAAAATGCTGTGCAACTCGTTATTTGGGTGTTAATCTTTTGAAATTGGTCCGTGTTTTGTGGATGTCTTCCCTTTTCATCGCAGAGATGTGAGGATGTAATGATTTAATCATTGCAACGGTGACAAAAAAATGTTGCATGCACCTGATGGAATAAAAGTTACACATTGCAGTTATGATTCGTAATGTATGTTTTGATCATATAATGTGTGTTTTACAGGAAAGTCCAACGTCGTCGCTAAAGAAGCTGTTTCCAGGTGGACAGGTAAGTCATTATCTTACAAACATACAAGTATAATAAGTCTGGAATCAATTTTTAATTTAATAAATTAAATTAAATTTAATGAATCATTATTGCTCAGTTGTTTTTGATTATCAAAAAATGAATACATTTTTCTGTTTAAGGTTGCAGCTTCTCAATCTACTTCAAAACAACACTGAAATAGATTAAGTGATTATTGAATATGATCATTTGTAAGGCTGTATCTCATTTGTAACTAATTATTTTTCAAGTCAGGGGTTTATTTGTGTAAACTAGTTGTAAGAATGCTGCTTCCCCTTTAAGAGCCGGGCAAGTGAGAGAGAGAGAGCGATGTGTATGTGAAGAGAGAGAAGCCAGCATGGGCAGAGTTAGCATTAGTCACTATGAAGTGGAGTAAATATGTGTTGTGTTCCAAGCCTGTTGAGAGAAAAACGCTCAGACTCTTCCAGATCAACCTCAGAGTGTCTGTCTGTTCTTCCCCTGTCTGTAGAAGTAAGAGTGTTAACCTGAAGCAGGTAATAATATCTCCCCTGCTCTTTCCCGACAGAGCAGAGCAGGAAAGTTAACACTACATTGAAGATAATCAACTACAATTATGTTGATCTACATATGGTCATTCCTAATTTGTCCCCTGGGGTCACATTTTTATTAGCCCCACTTTAGTTTTAGGAATACTACATAGATGTGTAGTAAAATAATTGGCATGGTCTAATCATATGTGAAATACTAGAATTTTTAGTTCGAGATACCTGTGACTAAATGTTTTATACCATAACATTTTCAGGTTTTTCATATTATGTTTTGTAAAAAAAGGTTCATTATATGTAAAACAAAGGGAAAACATTGGATTTCTTGTTGTTTACACGTCATCATGCTTATATTTTACCGGCCCACTTGAGATCAGACTGCTCTGTATGTGGCGCCTGATTTCAATGAGTTTGACACCCCTGACTTAAGTCATCAATTCAAAAATTACTTTTCAACTGATTATGAAATTATTAAAAATGTATCACATCAAGTAAAAGTCCCAGACATAAATTAAATAAAAACAGTTATTGCAGAAAGTCTCTCAGTATTTGGTACAAAAATGACTGACACTCTTTAAAGCATTGAAATTTCCAGGCTGTAGGGTCACTTTGTGTTCAGCTTGTCACCAACTGCTAGTCAGCACACAGACACTCTGTGTGTATTAGTTGACCTGAGCGGTATCCTTGGAGACAGCTGACCTTTTGGGATCATGGTAACCAGTCTCGGCTTGTGGTGTTTTGACACTTGAGGTCAACAAAGTCATGTTGCCAGTTTGGCTGCCATAGAATTACACTCCTTTTAAGAAACCGTGACTCATACCTGACTTTTCCAAAAGATTTTAAATACATTTCTTTCCTCTGCACTGTAATGCCATGTATATTCTGTTCACCAATTGCACGAATGACTAAAAGCAATTGGTTACATTTTCCTTAGAAACATTACTTTGGGTGGCAGGAAACTTGACAGTTCACAACTTTGAGCCCTTTTAAACGGTCAAAAGGTGCATTCATTGCCACAGTTGTAGCTTGCATTATCCCTGCAGTAAAGTAACCCTCCCTCTGAACGTGTTGCGTTGCCCGTGGTTTCATGTGAACTTCCTGTGTGTAGCTGCAACCTGTAGCCTTGCCTCACTGAGACACACCCACACAAAGACAGACACTCTCAGACAAGCCCTGACACAGTAACTCGCTTGTACTTCACTACATATTGCCAAATGAGAATTGTTGTACAGTGATATGTATGCTGGTTGCCCACTGCGCAGGTGTAAATGTGAAATGTTTAATGCTCAACTATACAGAGGGTTATATGATTTACCCTTTATCAGTCGCTGTTATTGAATGCAAGGCAGTGTTTAAGTGCTCCGTTTATACAGTATTCAAAGAATATTAATTTTTAGATTGGACAACAGGAGAGGAGTCTGCATGTTTGTTTTGTACACATGTGCCTATGTGTTGCAAACCACAGGCCAAAAATAAAGAACATCAGAGAATAAAAAACTTCAGCGTCATAGTCGAAAACTTTTTTCCCATTTCTGTTTCCAGATAATGTTTTTGCCATTAAGTCTTGGACAAAGAAGAAATTTGCCTTTGATGACAGCCACATTAATAAAGCCTTTGGGATCCCCGAAGACTTTGACTACATGGACTAATTGCTTTTCTGCTGTTGCTCATGGACGCAGTAAACAAAATATAAAAGAGCTTTAGTTTGAAGTGTTTGTACCTGGTCTCTGCATTTCTAGTTTCAGGCATTAAAATATATATATATAAAAAAGCCCTGGGAGCTAAGATGGATATCTGTGATTTTGCTGCACCAGATGGATTTAAACAGCAGATATGTTTCTTTGGTGCAACCAGAGAAGAGACTGAACTGGCCATTAGTGGCTGTGAGGGGTGAGAGGTTTCTGTGATGAACAGAACACAGCAGCTGGACTTTTGGGACACCTGTTTGTGTGAAAACTAAGAACTCCATGTCGATGATGGAAAAGAATCAACACTTAAACCTGTATGTTATGCCAGAGATCTAATTTATATGGTTTAAGCAGATGGCTTAGTATCATATGCTGGTGCACCTTTTCCTTTTCATTTTTTTGTATTTCCTAATAGGGGCAAAAGGAAAACCTAAATGTAAACAAACGCTAGTTCTATTGATTTATAAAAAAGTTATGTGGGATAATTACAGAGGATGTGTTCTGTCTGAAAGTGCTGCAAATTCATTTCCCTTTTTTTGTAGAATGACTTGTTTCTAATAAAACAGCCCCTTTTTCAAACCAGTGTTTGCAGCTACATGCTTTCATTCAAAAACTTGTTAAACAGTAAACAAATGCATTTACGCTAGGCCCGCAAATCTTTTGTGTTTTCGGTTCTTTACAAATAGCTGCTGGAATGTTGCAAAATCAGTCGCAGGAGTTTTTTTTTTTTTTTAGCATTCACTTTCTGTTTGAACAGAAAAGGTACATTGTTGTCCTGATACGTCCAGAATGACCCCTGCTTTATTTTTTTCCCCCTCCCTTTTTCTGTCAAACCAGATGCAAAACAGGTAGTTGTGTGTTTTGTGCTTCCTCAGTGGCCCTGTTATTGGACTCAGTCTGTGTTGATTTAAATGTACTTTTCTTGATTTTTTTCTCTAGATTTCTTACAAGCAAAGTAATGATATGCAAACAAGTTTGTAGTTTTTTTTTAAATTATTATTCGCATATGTTTCCTAATGCAGTTGTTTTGTTTGTAAGCCATTAAAGGTATGATATAAATAAGTAAGAATATTTTGGTATTAAGCGGCACATTTATTATGGTGGACAGGACAGAGGGTAGCCTTGTGAATATAGGTGTCTATTAATGTTATTAATGCATACGTTCATATTGCAAATGCTTGTATTCTTGCATGTTTATTTATTGTGGCAACCCTAATGGCCTTGTTAGAAGTACTCTACTGACTAGCAACACTGACCCAGCAAAGGGAAAAAAACCAAAATACCTAGCAATAGTTTGTTTGGTGGAGCTGACACGCCTGCAAAAGAGTAACTCAAGTGTATGTTCATGTGTGTACCTGCCCAACTTGTCCTAACTATGATTCATGAGTCAGAGTTGCTGCATGTTGAAGCTTTCCAAGCAGTCTGTGCATAGTTTTACCTCAGTGTCTTAACGTCTTCAGAAAAATAAAAGATTTTATAATAGCAGACTGAAGAGGAAGTGGAATTTATTGCTTGTTATTGTACTATCTATCAATTAGGTTTGTTCATGACCAAGTAGGTTGCTCTGTTTATCTTTTCCAGGGTACATTGTGTTAGGGTTAGGTGTTTTCCTGGTGTTGTAGTACTAGACACTGAGACTTGAGACAGCTTTTTGAAAGTTTGAGTCACATCTCTTGTCTCGGTCTCATTCATATGGTCAAATTACTGTGACTGGGTGAAAAATGTCTTCTAACACAACTAATGCCAAGTTATATCTGTGAAAAACGTTTGCTTTCTGAAATCACAAAGATTAAGATTAATCTGCGTAGCAACATCTAACAATTTTGTACATTGGAGAAAGATTCTAACTATTGAATGCAAGATAAGCTAGATAACTTTTAAAACAAGAGTGGTCAAGAAATTAGATAACTGCGCGACTTCATGATTTACTTAAAGGTCCAGGGTGTAACATTTAGTCAGGTTTATTGGCAGAAACTGAATGTTTTACTCGTAATAGAATAAAAAAGTTTTGGTTTTGTAGCTCAAAGAATAAATCTTCTATATGCACTTTAGTCAAGGGCCTTGCTTTATGGAGGCGGCCATGTTTGCGTTGCCATGTTTCTACAGCAGCATGAACAGACAAACCAGATGATGTATGTGGTTGGTTTTGAATGGGAAGCTTACTGCACAAACAAGAAGAACGACATCTTTTCACACTGTAAGTGCCCCCCATTTGTTGCAATCTGCAGTCTCACCATTAAATGTCACTAATTCGTACACACTGAGCCTTGAGTTATCCTTCAACTGTAAAACTTGGAAGCTATGCAGATGTGTGCACCCTCAGTGTGGATACTTGTTCTTTCCTGTCTGTGAATATTGAATATGTTCATTTAACGTACTTGTGTATGAAATGTGCTATTTAAATACAGCTGTCTCGACTACCCACCACTTCAGGGCGCATGATACATGTAAATACCTTATTATTATGCTTTTTTTTTTCTCTCCCCTCATGTTTGTTTGAGTTGCCTTCAGCCACAGACACGTAAACAGCCCTGTTGCAAGTGACACTGGAGAGTCTGCTATGAGTGTGCGGTGTGATTGAGCAGGCGGGGAGGGACAGAGGGAAGGAGGGAGGGAGCTGCTGCTGCTGCTGCTGCTGTTGCTGCTGTTCGGTGAGAGAAGAAAGACCAACGCAGGGGCGAAACACACTGTAGGCTGCTAGCAGAGAGAGCAGCATGGCGGGGCTACAGGACTTCCAACAAGGCAGCCACTGTCACAGGAAAACGTGGATCAATATACTACTAGGAATACTACAATTACTTTTGCCCTGCGTCCAGCACGGAGGAGCTCAGCTGCAAGGTTTGGTGCTCACTTCCATTTTCCATTACGGCGATGTAACATGAAATTACCAGTGCAACAAAAATGTAGGTGAAGTTAGCTTGACAGCGAACCGTAAACTGGAGAAAATAAACTCAAAATTTGTCATTTTATATTTTTCCGGAATATATTTTTTACAAATTGATTGTATGTTTTTATCAGCTACAAAAAAGGTTGTAGTTATTTTTTGGTGTCAGCCTGCTAGTCAGTGCTAGCTGCCAGTTTCCTTGTGCGAAACTGTAACTTTTTCCTGACACGGGGACTAAATTAGCTTATTAATGAGATTTAAATGGGCAGTTAATGATTTTTATTGTTGCCGTGTTAAAGCTACACAGCACGAGAAGCTAAGGGTACAGTCGTGTGTGCTGCAGTGGCAGTGGAGATGTGTTTTCCAAGTTCGTTAGCCACCGAGCTAACCTTTCTCCTCATCAAGCAGCTAGCAAAGCAGCCTTTGTCAGGCTGGCGAGGCGAAGTCATTTCCTCACATGTCCGTGTCATTGTCATCCGCTGCGTCTCAGATTATTCGTTTCTAGTTGCCTTATAATACTGTAATTAACAACGAGAGAGATTGGCAGTTTGCATTCTTTCCCTGACGTCTTAATGCATCATGTCCACTTGTCTGAATTATCCATGTTTAATGAATGTACATCACAGCACCTCACGCTGTTGTTCATATCTTGCTCCCACGAAGCTCTGAGTCAGATGTCCACCAGCGTGGTCGAGGTCTGGCAGCCTGAGGATGCAGAGCCATTAATCCCCATTCAGGTAATCACAATTTCACTCTGTTTGTTTAATTATTACAGGGCTGTGCACAGTAACAATGTGCAAAATATTGGACTTCCCTCAGTGCAGAATAAAAGCATGCATGGTTAGCCACCTCAGTTGGAAATTGCTCTTTCTATGAGAGGGAAATTAATTTGGCACATCTGGCTAGTCCCCGTTTTGCTTTCAGAACTGCTGCATTTCGTGGCACCGATTCAGCAAGGTGCCCGGAACACCACTCAATGGATATTTTTCCTGTGTTTGGATCATAGTGCATGAAAACCCCAGAAGATCAACATTTTGTGAAATAATCAGAGCAGCCCATGTGGCTCCAACAACAGCAAAACAATCAAAGCCACTTAAATCACATTTCTTCTTATATTGATGCTTGGTTTGAACATCAGCAGGTCAGCTGTTATATGACTAAATGCATTGAGATTCTGCCATGTGATTGGATAATTAGATATTTGTGCTGACAAGCAGTTCAGTTGGTATCCCTAATAAAGTGGCATGTGAGTATATATCACTTTTAGAAGCAGCTAGATACATACTCGTATGGTTATTGCATCTCCATTGTTTGGCTCCACTATGCAGCTTGCTGAGTTGTACATATTCACTTTACTATGTATGGTAGGATCTGGATAACAACATGCATTATTTTGGCAAGCATAGTTTTGTGTAAATGCGGTAGTTATGAGCAGGAATCCACAGTTCACTACACAACTCTAAAATGAGAGTGGAGTGGGAGGCCACCTGCCATATGGCTCCTCCTCATTTTCTTTTGTACATAGTGTCCACAGTGAAGTTCAGTCACCAGCACACAGTGAGAGCACGTTTGCTGTGCTTGCCTGCATATACTGGGCAGTTGTTTTTCTGCTCCTCATTTTGCTTCTGTGCAGTATTTTTTTTTTTTTATCTTATTTTTTCATCTTAGTTAACATTTAGTTTACTTTAGTTTACTAAATGTTAACCTGCAGGCGGGTATGATAATTATTGGCTATGTCGCAAGACCAGCACAAGCAGCTGGAACTTAGTGTTTACCTGATTACCTGTCATGAGGTCACCAGCTGACTGTCATGTTACCTGAAGGGGGTGTGGCGTTTTTCTGCAGGGCTTTGTAAACCAATCACATTTTCCATCTACAGAACACACACGCATGGCTAAATAGTTAAACATTGATGATAACTGTTGGGGTATAAGGGCTCTTACGTCAGTGTGTGGTGGACATGCTTTTCACCCTGTAGACCAATTGGCAGATGGCAGGATTGTTGACATTGTTTGATGATATGTTTAGATAGACAGCAGTGAATAGAGTGACTTCAGTTACATGGGCTATGTGAAATAGAGCATGACTTGGATGTCTTTCTTCTATACTGCTGTCAGCCATTTACGTATTGTATGTTGCCCTAAGCTCACAGAAATTATGTTGCAGGAGTGAGTGTCATGTGCTATGCATTAAATTAAACATCAGATTTGGGCAGCAGATCTTGTGAACATGTCCGTTCACAAGAAAAAGGAACTCTTCAATGCTGCCATCTCCATGTCCTACCTTTTTTGTTATTTTGTAAACTTTGACTTGTCATTTATCTTTATGCAGACCTTAATCTTCAATAATAAAATTCCTGCTTTCATCTTTAAACTCCTCATATCTAGAATGTAATTCATTCAGACATGATGTCTTTCTGCCGTTTAACTTTCTTCCTTTTTAATGGCTCACCTGCTGCAACAATCAGCAACAAAGTGTGTTCTGTCATTGTTTTGCTTAATCACCAGTTTTCTCTCATACACTTAAGCCATTAATATACCAAGCTTCAAAAGTGCCAGAGGCATTGTAGAATATGCATAAGGAGACAAGAGAACAACTGATGTGTCCTTGCTCAGTTGAAACTGATGATGCAACTTGAAATGTTTGCTATTTACATACCAAGGGATGTGTAGTAATGCACAACATTGGTGCAATTAATTATGTTGTTTCCCATGAAATGCAAAAACCTTATAAATTAAGCAGTACTGCTATAAAGCAGGCTTGCTATTTGCTTTGAAATGTTGCATAAAAATTCTAAATATACTATTGCTGGAGACATTAAAGAGGTTACTACCTTTTCATCTACATCACTATTTACCAGAACCTGATCTATGTTTGTATTTGGTGAGGTGGTGGAAAGATAGGAGAAGAGCAATAAAATGCATGAGGTGATGCTCCATGGACGCGTTGCTCAGACAACCACTCTACTGACACTCTGACACACACTCTCCCACTGGTGTTGTTTTGTGGTGCAGTCATAAAGGCAAAATGTATCCATAAAGTTTTTTTCCATAGTTGGCAGACAGGCAATACTCAGCATAACATCAGTAGTTTCCACTTTAGCTGCGAGTGTTCCCATGACAGACATACAGATCGTAGCACGCAGGCAGAACTAGGCATTAAGCGGACCCTTTTTGTGTACCTCTCTTAAGGGGTGTGTATGGGAGTGTGAGTGTTTCAGGACTAGGCATACAATAATCAGCCCTCACCCAATGGTCAGATTTGTGAAGGAAATGGTACCGGTTCATATAACCTTGTAGTTAACAGTGTTTGCTCTCGGTTCTGCTGTGATGATGATCTTAGTTGCTTACACAGCAAATCTCATTCAGTGGAAGTAAGAAGCATTAAAATTAAACTAAATCTAGTCTGATTTGCTTCTATCCCTTGACATGAAATTGCTGAGTTGTTTACAGGGTTTGATCCAAGTCACACCATTGCAACATTGACAAGTCAGTTGTCAGTTAACCAGTCCACTGCTGGTCAAATGCTCTTTGATTTGACCACAATAAAAACGGTGTGTTGACGTGCACAGTGTAATCTGATTGGGTAATGGTTGGAGGTGTGTACATGGTTTAGAATAACTAGATTAAATCCTGGCACATTCTGAGAGCATGAATGAACATGATGTTCATTGTGTTATTATTTTTCACTATTGAATACCCTGCCAAGTTATTGTTTTTTCTTAAAACCACTTATACCAGTATTGTTTGACTAAATTTACAGATCATCTGTCTTTCTGACTTTTTAAAACAAACCCATTGTTCAGAATTGAAATTGCACGTATCTTTTCTTTACCTGTGGTGAATCTTCAGCCCTGTTTTTGATCAGAAATCCCAATACATTGACACTAACACCCCTCCTTTTGCCAGCAATGGTTGTTCACACTGAATGAAACTATTATGCTAAGCTATAATGCTTCCCTATTTTGTCATTTTGAAATAAAGTTCTCTTAGCTTGTATAATCAGATGCATAAAACAATAGTGATCTTGACTTGCTCAACCGGCTGCCCCGCTGTTGCCAGGTTTTTGACAATACCATAATTTGTGTTTGCACCATTTATACTGAACAATAAGAGAGAATACTGACACCTTGCTGTAGAAGCTGCTTTCTTCTTTTGTTAAGAATAGGCAATGTTGTATGTGCATATTTGCCTTCCACTGATGGAGTTGCATCATTGCCTCTAGGTTTGTAAGGGCTCTAACGGACAGTGTGATACACATGTAGTTTCTTAGGCAGATTCATACCTTGTTCCTACTATAATTAACAGAATATGAACATTATTCGAACATCATGTTTATGAAAATCATCGTAGTAGCAAAACTTAGTCTTGCATACCAGTACGCTTTGATCTTGTTGGATTGTATGTGTATGGTTTATGTAAATGGCACAGGTTTGTTATAACACAATTAAATAAACTAAAGATTTCTTTAATCATTTTCAGGTGGAGAGGGAGCGGAAAAAGGACGGTCTTCCACTGGAAGACAGGTAAGCTTTGTTTGAGTTTATCATCCGTGGGAACAACATAAAACAGAAGCTCTTCTGTGGGTTCCATTACACATTTGTTTTCTATTACACATTTCCTGGCAGTCAGCAACAACATATGAAGCAGGTATAAAATACCATGGAAGCCATTTAACTTTGCTAGTTGGTCAGAGAGAGCCACACAAACATGGTACAATGTTCAAAGTGAGTAGATTTGATGAACGGTTTCCACCTGTTCATGAGTGCCACTTCTGAGTAGGTAGAGAGCTTCCACCAAGCCACATAATTATGATCAAACCCCTAAGCCAACATACAGATTGCATCATACTGAAGTGTCCCTCTGGTGTAGATGGAAATTATACTGTAGGACACAGAGTGAAATCAGAGCTGTGGTGTAGATTTAGTTTGAGAACAGCCAAGTGGAAAAACAAGCTTACTTCTGCATCCCCAAAGAATAACTGTGCTTAAGTACAAACATGAAGCTTGCTCTGGATTGGGAAAAAAGCTCTGAGGTAGTATTGCTAACAAACTGCAACAAACTGCAAATCATAGGGTGAATCTGTTGAATGGTTTACACTGCAGCTGTAAGGTGACATGTTTTGCACTAAGAAAAATTATATGGTGTAAGGTTCCTCTGAAGGTTCCTCTAAAACCTTTTAGTATTCTCTTGTAAGCAGTATGTTGTTTATGTTGGTAAGTGAGGGGGTGTGTGATGGAGAGAGTTTGGGGGCGTGACTTTGTGAGGCACAGAACCAAATTCCTGGCTAATTTTAGAAGTCCTTAAAAGAAAAAGGAGGAGAGGTCCGTCTTTCCCAGCTGCATTTGTTACAGCAGAATATTGCTTGGAAAAATAATGTTCACAGCAAAATAACACCAATCTGCACCACCAAGTCCAGGCAGATTTGGTAATAACTTGGTGGTGCCAGTGCTTGCTCACATTGCTTCTGTTCCTTATTTGTCTATCTAAAGAAGCAATCTCTGTCATGTTATAATCCCAGCCTGCCTTATACCTCAAGGAGATTTATGTCTCCCACATCTAACCGTTCTTGACCAGAGGTTTGTAGCACAGCATATTAGGATGACGTTTGGTGAACTTGTTACTGCAAGATGTCTTTTACCAGTGTTTATTGATTCTAAATCAACACAATGCAAAGAAAGTTACTCTATGTACTTGTTTTACACAGCATTTCCCACTTTGTGGGAGTTCCACACACCACTTTCTGCAGTGCAGAGAGAGCCTCTTCATCAAACTCCATGTTGAAAAAGACACTACATGCAATTAAAAACGCTTTAAAGATGGGCCTAAATGAATTATGATTAATGTGATTAAGTGTAAGACCTAATAAGGAGCAATATTTAGTATTAAAATGTACATGATTCTGTAGTAATAGTATGTTATAGAGACATAATTGGTTATAAAGAGTATTTTTCAGCCTTTAAAAAATTTAAATTGTATTCACATTTTTATCAGAAATTCTCCATTACAATCTTGTGGTGTGGAGATTTAATTGATATTTTCTCTTTTCAGGCAGGACCAGTCCAATTAAATAAGGCTATCAGGTTATTGTAATTATAGGAGCAAATGCTTATGGTGGTTTTCTCATACTTGGACTAAAACCGAGTCTTTGGCTGCTGTAAATCTCTGAAGCACTCCTTACAACAAGACAGGCCCTCAGTTTTGATATAAAAATATGTTTTACTTGCTGCCAACATTAGCTGAAGTGTGTTGGAATATGGCTATTTTTAAATCCAGGGAGGTGAGAGCTAAAGGAAGCTTTGTAGTGCTGGTTGACCTCAAGACCTCCTGAGCTGTAGGCTGCAAAGCCTCTCGTGCCTGGGTTATCGGGTACTTGGCAGGCCTGCCATCACTCTCCCCCAGCCTAAAGAGCAAAGCAGGCCTCAGATGCAAAGGTTAATGATATCTTTTCTCAGCCCAACATGTTTGAGCTTAATTCTTCACACAAGTCATTTATAAAACATTTTTATACTAACCTCCTTTCTTTTTTCTATTTAAAAGTCAGAGATCTTCCTGACACAAATCTAGTCATTAACTATATATTGTGACTTTTTCCCTGTTAGCCTTATTGTGTCCTTTCTGCTTACAAACGTTTGTGAACATCAATTGACCTAAACTTTCCTCTTGTCGTAACCTCTCCCATGAGGCACTGCTGAGGTCACTGTTTTAAGACTGACTTTGAGTTAGCTCCAAGGGATCAAATAGCGCCAAACATAACTTGCTATTTTTGAACTGTGACAGTGGACAGAACCCTTGGACTACAGCTCAGTGGTGCTGTTGTTGAAAGACTTCTCCCATGGAGTTTTCAGGGTTAGCAGCTGTTGAATTCACAGAAAATGTGGTTTTACTACAACACGTGACAAGGTAAACAAAACCCTCCACCTTTAAAAAAGGTTTGTAGAAACCTGAGACTTCACAAGAACCCGACACCACTAACCATTGGCCTTTCTCAAAGCTGACATTTGAACTTGCAGCAAAGGCTCTGGTTTTCCTGATTAAAATTAACAATGGTTGTGTCCTGTCAAACAGTCCTACTAATTAATTTCATTATTTCCACTCATGCTTTTTCTATTGTGTCTTTATTATTTATGAAAAAGGCCTTGTAAGAGCATTGCTTTTCACTTTGCATTTGAAGTTTGAATTTCAAACACCAAATTAAATTATAGTCCACGTACAGGTATATCCACAAGGTGGTTTGGGATCAGATTAGCTAAAGGCATATTAGACATGGCTGCTACCAGTAAAATAACTTTACTCAAAATGTAGGAAATCTGCTTCGCTCAAAGGACTATATAATTGATTTTCTTGCAAAATATGCATTACAATATACTGCACACATGCTGCTTAATTCAGTTTCTTCTTACTAACTCCTCTGGGTTCCTGTTAGCAGTTAGTATACAGACTGTGTCTAAAACAGTAGTGCAACCAAAACATGTTATGTCTGCCTGTATGGCATTGCCTTTCCTCTTCAACATAATTGGTCAGAAAATGTCTTCTCCTTTTAATTTGTACACTTAAATATGTCTACACTCTTTCACACCATCACAGACAGCTACAGTATGTTTTCAGCCACTGATTGACAAGTACTGGTTATGTGGTTTTGACATAGAAACTGGATCATGTCCTATTTTCACACCTCCAAGTTTTTTAAAAAAACAACAACAATGTCACAGTATGGGAATTTAAAGCAGTATACATGAATTGGAATTAGGCAGTTTGTTTCTCCGTACTTGACACAATTCTTTAATTCATTATTAATGTTTTTAAATCAGATAAATGGCCATGTGGTGTTTAAAGGGCTGACTTAAGATTTCAAACAGCAATGCTATTTCAGCCATTACACAGGATTCCTCTGCAAAAGCAGATGTCCTTATTTTCCCTTCACATTTGACCCCTCTTATGCTCACCCACACACTTTGCTGACACAGACAAGCAATGAATTAACCAACAAGTAGACCTATAAAGAGCTAGGGGAAGGGAGAAACAATGGTTTTATTGTACAGAAGGCAGTGTCTCTCATCCATTCCATTTCTGGTTCTTTGTATTGCATCACGTTTTGTTTTCACAAGCAAAATCTACAGCAGGAAGACTACGAGGGGGGAGAATAGCAACCAATGAGTGGGTGATCTCACAGTTTTGTTTCGTTATCAATCTTGACTATGTCCACAATCTGTTTTTTTCAACCAAATCCCAAAGATCATCACTCATCACTCTAACCCTAGCCCCATGCATGCTATCTTCACAAACCAACCGGATGGTTGATCTCTAGATGGTTGTGTTGATTGGCTCATTTGAAAAGCAGTTCAATGTATGCTAGCAGCTTGTAAATTAGGTGCTGGTACCTCTCCCCCTCAGTAGTGTGGCAATATTTCTCAAAGCAAAGCATACATAAATGAGTAATCCTGAACCATTTGTCACAGATACTCACAATAAAATGTATATGGATGTAAATAGCATTGGAAACATTTGAGCTATTTATATAAGCATGCTACTTAAAAAATATATATATTTCACTGCCAACCCTATGTCGGCTGAGATTGGCACATATTATATCTTTTAATATTTGTCCATGCTCCCATAGTGCATTTTTATTAGACCTGCATTTCCTATAAAGTTTTGTTTTATGTCATCATAACAACTATGAGATATCCAGTTTTCATATGATCAATTAAATGAGACTTATACAGACGTCTGACCATGTAGAGACACTGTATTTCTTATTTCATTATTGACGTTTTCAAATGTTTTGTCACCTTTCAAGCCTGAGTCTGCATATTTTGTGTTTGCTGTCAACAGCTGAAAAAAACATTTTTTGTGCACGTCTGCTAAAGGTCTCATGTTTCAAGCAGATTTGTCTTTTATGTGGAGTGAATCTGAATCTGCTGTTTATGAACTCTGATATATATTACTTACTGTACTTATACTTAACAAATACCATAATTTTCACCTGTTTCATTCATATTCACAGTAGCTCCCTGTTGCTATCGCCACCACTGTAGTCTTGATGTTGCAGTTATGCATCTCTTTTAAGTACAGACACAGGAAGTTAAGTCATGTGGCAACCACAGAAGCAAGTGCCCACGTGAGAAAGAGAAGAAAAAGACACAAGTGAATTATAAGTCAGTGAGCTTTTTTTAAATGACCTTTTGATATTAATCCAAAGAACTGGCCAGACCCTGTTTGGCTGCAGCATCAGTGTAACCATGAACTTCCGGAAAAAAGTTTCTCTACAGGCCTCACTCAGTGGTGTTATTCACCACTGTGTGTATGCATGAATTATGAAAAGGTTTTACAACTATTGCAAGTCTCAGTTTTTCATTAAATTGTCCAGTGTCCTTGACCTGGAGCTTCAGCTGAGAACCGGCCATCAAATGAATTTCATTTCTGCACAAATGACTTAGTCATTTCTAGATAATAGACCTCATGATGCTATGTCAAAGGCAGATGGCCACGGTGGCTGGTTTAAGGAACTGACCTAATGTGAATTCATGAGCCATTTTGCAGGACTGTAGTACGCTGCTAGATGAGGAAATGTATTATCAGTGAGGGTGTGTGTGTGTGTGTTTCAGGGTCAGTCGGTAAATTTACATGGACATACACAGTAGAAAAAAAACTGAATTAGTGTGTTAGTCCAACTAAAACTGGACTTTTAAAGTAGTCCAACTGAAATTCTACTAAATCTAATTTCTTATAAAGTCAGACTAACATACCCATAAAAGAAGAATCTTGTACATAGAAGAATAAGAGGGTAGTGAAGTTTTTTTGGACTGACGGTGAGTGTAGTGTAGTGGTCCAATTGAACGGTGTAGTCGAGCTACAATTACAAAAATACCACTGTAATCAAGTGCATGACTTAAATCAGAAACATTACTCTGGGTAATGGCCTCTTCGGTTTGGATCTGGCATTGAATGTGTGTGTTCAGGAGAGAAAGTGAACGTCTTAACCCATATTTTTCAAAGGATACCTCAAGTTTAATAGATAACTGGGATTTCGGTATAAATTCAGAGATGTTTGGGTCCCAGTTTTGGTTTCTGTTTCAGAGTTGTTACTAATGATGTTGTATATGAACTGTGGTGTTTACACTTGCTTACTGTCCTTGGTCAGCAGTTGTGTGAGTCTTCTGTCAGCAGCTTTCAGTCTTTCTACAGATATAGTTACACACACACAACCACAAATCAGGTTGGGTTTTTTTAACTGCATATATTCCCCAAGCACATTAAGGATGTTTTGGCGTCACCAGTACAAGCAGAGCTCAGCAGAGCTACAAAAGGAGCTTCTTAAACTTCATACAGTGAAATATTTTTTGTCATATTTTTGTTTTTTCTGACATGGCATGTAATACTTTTCAGAGTTTTAAAGTAGGGTCCAGCAATCTATTGCAGAAGCAATTTTGTTGAAAGATATCAAACACAGCACAACAATAAAAGATAATACATGTCAACATTATGACATTATATAAACATGGTAGTCTAAAAACATCTATCCTATCCATTAATTCAGGGTAGCAGTTTTAATGGTGAGATATTTTACTTTTGTCCAGCTTTTAAGTAATAAAACCATGGTCTAAATATAATAAAGGCAGGATCTCAAATCAAGTATTACAGAACTTGATTAAGCTAATTGTTTTTCTTTAATTATTTAATATGCAATCAATGAATCTCCTCTGTGCCCACTTCACCAATGTGTGTGATAGTTCACAAATTGTATGATCCCAGATAGTTTGTCAGGTGGGATGAAGTGGATGGATTGTGAAGCAGCCTGAGGCTGTAATTATCACATGCTCACTAGTAAAGTGGGCACAGTGTTCTTGTCCCCAGTTGTTTGTAAATTGAACAAGCATAGATGCTTCTTTTATATTAAATGAAATGTGAGTGTGACTTTTTGTGCTAATGTTTTTTTCTACTGTGATTTGCTTCTCTCCTCCAGTTCCTCTCCATTTACACATGAGAATGGGAGGCCCTTGCATTTTCAGCCCCCAGCCTTGGAGTTTGGGACCCAGTAAGTACTGCTCTCTGTTTAACATGACATGTCTTAACAAGCAGTGTCATCAATTATTTTAAACTGGTACGTGAAATAATTTGTATTTATATAACTCTAAATCATAACAAAAGTTATCTCAGGACACTTACTATATAGAGCAGGTCTGGACTATGTTGATAAATTATTTACAGAGACCCAACATTCTCCCATTTGTGCGGAGGGGAGGGAGCAAGAGGAAAGACAACATATCACAAGTACCATATAGAGATATGGAGTTTTGGGAATGGTAGTGCTAATAACTGAACAAACCACTGTCTGTTTTCCTCTTAAATTGTCTGTATTTGTCTGCAGAGAAATAATTCTGTATGATAAACTATTACTTCCCTGTAAACAAATAGTGGAAATTCAGTATTTCCAGACCTGCTCTGCAGAGAGAGGCATTAATGTACATAGAGGCAACCATTGACCAACACACATTTACATCAGCTTTCTCCTCACCCAAATTCCATGTGCTTGTCTTCATTCAATTGTTTCCTGCCCTGATTTAGTACAATATACTGGCCATTGACCTCTACTTTACTCCTATTAACATCTCTTCATTAACCTACTGGACAAGACTGTGTCAACATTCTGCAAGTTTTATGATAGCATAACATCTTAATGTATCAAATATCATATCATAGGATCAAGTTTTGTCTTTTGTTTTCATTTTCAGGTTCTATTTTTCTTTGTGCTTACCAAATATTTTTTTAACTCTGACAAATAACCCTGTTTTTCCATAGAACAGACTCAACTAACACCGTACCATAAATAGTTCAGTGGTAATATTTATTTCAAGGCTGCATTATATTGTACAGAGGTTCTTGTAATGTTGCTGCTCTCCGCCTTGTGTATCCAAGGGAATAAAGCTATAATTACATTAAGTCATACACAGACTTTGTATTATGGGAGATTAACTGTAAAACCCAGGCAGCTTGTAATTTCTCCACATGAAAGTACTTAATATCCCACCTTAGTCAGGTTTCCTATAATGGCTTTGTTATTATATTCCACACGTGCGAGAACACAGCACAGGAAGTAAGCTTGTAAACAAATGTACCATTTTAATTTAATAAAAAAATGCAATTAAATTACAATCCAATTGAGTTTCTCATTATAAACGGGCAAAAGAAACAAGGTGGTGGCAATAATTTGACTGTCACCAGGGAATATAAATATTGAATAGTAATATACTGAAGATTAGCACAGAAGTGGATAAACACTGAGCTCTTGAAACCCAAAGCCTATTATAACCCCTTTCTATCCTTTTTGTGTATATGGTTCTATGGCTAACATCAGGGATTATCTTAGGTTAAAACAACAAAGAGCGCATGCTTTTATTTAATCTAAAATGCAAAGGGTTAGGGTTTTATGCCTCGAGTGACATCTTGTAAAATGGAAAGACACAGTATATTGTTATTAAAGCATGTCATAATGACATAATTATGCCAACAATTATCTGCTTGTGGCACATTAATTAAAACTGAGACCATAAAGATCTGTGTGTATTTTCATAGTTTAAAGCTGAGCAATTACCTCAAACTATATTTTATTGTGCAACTGGGTACTGAACAATTTAGTGCCGTTATGTTTCGGTATGTACCTTTTTAGCTGGTCATCATAGTGCTCCCTGAGAAAAAGCTCAGCGTAGCCAAGTTATTTACAACTCTGTTCTATCTGTCTTCACAGACCGCTGGGGCTGCCAAGAGCTGAAACCATATATATACACAACCCCAGCCAGGAAGTTCCTGTGACACTGCTGTCAATGTTTACATCCAGCAGGCATTTTTACATACCTTCCTTTCACAGAAGAGTAAGTGTCCGTGTGTGTACACCAGTAGTTGCTTTAGACATTTACAAGTAAAAAGTATTTTGGTTGTTATATTGCATTAACTTACGCTCTCATGTTAAATCCCTTTCCTAGGTTATCCCACCCAGAGGGAAAGCATCTTTTAAACTAATTTTCCTCCCGTCGGAGGAGGGCAATGTAGAAAACACATTATTTATAAACACATCGGCCCATGGGCTGCTGTCATACCAGGTCAGTTCCATTAATGCACCACTTGCTGTACAGTCTCAGACCATGTTTTTCTTTTACCACTGCATTTCAAATGCGTTTGCTTTTACTGCATCTTGGTTTATGCGCCACTTTTTGTAGAAATGCTATAAACTGCTCTATCCCCTGGAGGTACTTGCACTCCACTCAGAGTTTGTCTTGGTCTACCCAAACTGGTTTTGTTTCGACTTGGTCCATTTTAGGTTAACTGAACTTAATGACCTTAGTTACTATTGTTTTTTAATATAGAATTATAGAGAGTTTAATTTTTTCTGTATCTCTTCTAGTGTCTCTGTTGTACGTTTCAGTTGACAATAAGGCCAGTAACACAGTTGTTTCATGTGTATTTTATTACACAATTTCCGGCCTTAGTAGTTAGTAGTAGCAGTAGTAGTCCATTTGTTCTATTGTTTGTACAATTGAAGTCATGTTACCTTAAGCTTGTTGTTGTATGTTGTATTGCTGAAACCTGCATTTTGTGCTCAGCACATTATTGGGACACATGGCAGAACTATGTTTAGTAGCTTTGCTTTTTTTGCTGTTTTTACCATTTAAAATTTGTGAATTCTCCTGAAAAAAGCAAACATCGTCCTGTCATTAGAGGATAATTGTCTAAAAATACTAGGCCCTAATCTACGTTATCTACCTTGTGCCCCATTTTTATTTATAACCACAAACATTACCTAATATGTTACAAACTGCTCCGTAAGTCCAGATCAGACCTACCAAATAACATTAATTTCTTTGATTTCCTTGTTGACTGCCTGAACTGAATATAATACACATCCTTTAATATACATCATCTGTTCTCTTCTTCAGCTTTTTGGTGTGGGAGTTCACCGGGGTTCATTAAAGTCTGTCCAAAGAAAGGATAGTCTGCTAATATTCCCTCATATCCAGAGCATTAAGCTGACCCAAACTCAGGTATGTATTCTGATAAAGGTCTTTGTGTTTGTGTGTGCCATACAGATAAGTAAAGGACAGCTCATCATTGAAAACAGCTGATTTCCCTTTTCCTGCCTGCCCTGATAAACAGAAAGCTGCATACATCCACACACAGGCTTTATGATACGCTGATGTGCATTTTCAATGTGCTACAATTACTTAATGTGTGCTGAGCCTGAAAGTATGTGTTGTTTTTCATGAATATACAATTTAAAATACAATAGGAGTTTTACAGTTTGTCTCTACACAGTTTGAAATCCATGAAAAAAACAATAATAATAATTAAGGGTAAAGACTGTCAATGACAAAATGGGGCATAGTTTTAGAAAGAATCTAAGGCGAGTGAAAGTATCCGAGAGGGTATCTGAAAGTGAGTGCTGCCTCCACAACAGGAAGTTATGTGACAGTTGCAAAATGTCATCTTGGCCAACTGCTAAGAAGCTGTAGCTAAAAAAACAGAAAACACTCAAGGCCTCCACTGCCTTATGCTGAATTCAGCTGGTTATCTCTCAGCAAGCTATGTTTTAACCGGCAGTTAATGTGGCTGTTGTCCTCCCATGTATGTGCAGAAATAAGCCCCAGGATGATTATTTTTGGTATTTCCCATTTAATGTGCTGTAATTTTATTGTGTTTTTTAGTTACTCGCCTTAGCTTGTGTCACATTTAGGCTTTAAGGTCTATCCTATTTGGCCCACTGTGAAATCATTATTACCAGGAGAAGAGTTACTTATTCTTCAGTCTCTGTTTGTGTAGACAGCCCCTATACTGCCCCATTAAATTTGCTCAGTAAGCAAACCAACTACCATTCTGTTGAAACTATTGAATTTGCCATAATCTTTAGTGCAGTGTGTACCCCCACTGGTTCAATAAGCCATCAGTCCCTGATTGTTTGTCATGTTGTTTCTCCTACAGGAAGATGCCTCCAACATCACAATACTGGGTCTACTCCTGGAGTGCAGCTTACCGAAGAGTTTGTTCAACAATCCTCAGGTACTTGAGTTGTCTTTATGTTGTTGAGTGTTTGAAAGGCCCATGAAAAACATCAAACATACTTGAATTTGAGGCAGTCGCAGACTTGATGGAGACTGAGACTGATAAAGAGCAACAATGTACTTTATCTTTATTTTAATACACTATGACATTATTATAAAACACTGCTCTTGTTTTGCTTGAGCAGAATCCCAGTAGAAGTTAGTCTAATATTTGAACATCTGAGCAACTTCCCCTTTTTTTAGAACCTCTGAGGAGTCAAAAGATGAATGAATAATACACACAGCTGCAAATACTCACACAATAGTGCACTCCACGATGCAAGATATAGCTGCATATAACTGAACCATATATTATATTATATTTATATGTGTATATATGTATATGTTAAATATGTATATGTGTGTGTGTGTGTGTGTGTGTGTATATATATATATATGTATATATATATATATATATATATATATATGTATATACATATATATATACAGTGTGTATATATATATATATATATATATATACATAAATAAAATAATAAATTAAGATCATGCATTCTGTTACATTTGGGTGTTCCAGCTAATATCTAAGATCAACATCTCAATTTTAGTAATTTTTCAAGACTTCTCTGACAAAACCATGAACCAGCCTTCGGTCAGTGTTGATTCTACTCGGAGATTAAATTAGTCTTGATGGAATATTAGCTGCAGCTTTGGTTAGAAGGGATTAGGTTTGCTTTTGCAGGCCCTGAGCCCTTGTGGCAGCAAGCCAGGGTGACTGTCTACAGGTCAAGTTGTCAAGTGGTGATTCACCTACCAAGGCAAACCCATTTTTCAAGTGAGATTTTCTTTCCACGGATCTGTCAGTCTCAGATGGTGTTAGTCACGGAGTAGGTGCCACTGCTTAGTTCCTGCCTTCTTGTTTTTGTCCATTGATGGACAGGAACAGCTGGTCAGCAGCAATGAATCACCACTTGCTAATTCATAAAAAGTAATAGTATTTCTCTCTTTAACATTTACCAGACTCTTGAGTTTCTCACAACTCTCATGTTTGTATCTTTTTTGTCTTACCAAAATCTGTTTGTGACTGACATGCATTTCCTGTTCGGTCCCAGGGGTCCTGCCTCCAGAGTGAGGAGCGCCTCAGTCTGCAGATTAATCTGTCAGTGCATGGTGACCGGCCCGCTGACCTGGACAAGCTCAAGCCTTACGTCATTGAGCACATTCTGGTGCTGCTGGTGGCCTCCACTGCTGGGCATGCTGCGTTAGGTGGGTGTCTATAACCTCTCTGACCCACACAGGACACAGGAAAGCAAACCATACAGCTGCAGTATGATTGATCCAATTATGCTACATGGATGTTAGACTGAGACCTAATCAAGTTTTTGTGTTTCCTGTGGCTGCCCTTTCCTTCCGTACTAAGTACTAAAAGATAGATGTTCATGATCCTGTTGCTGTTTTGAAAAAAAATTCAGAGAAGAGACATACAACACTTGTAATGATGTTCAATTTTGTTTTTTTACCTTAGCTTACAATACAGTGGGACCAGTGTGTCCATCTGTCCACCTGCAATTTGTTGCATTTTTTGTTTCCCAATCGTAAACGGTTCAGATTTTTGTTCATGTAACCTCACTTTTGTTAATCAGGAAGTCAAGTTGTGCTTTTGATATTTTGTGCTTGCCAGGACATTATGTCATACCCTGATGGCTCTTGTTGCATAAGGAATTTTACTTTTTTTCATCATCAGCAGCCTCCAACAGGAGCTGTCTTGTAACTTTTTTAAACTGGTCATGTGAACATAAACAGAGCATGTGTGTGTGAGAGAGAGAGAGAGAGAATGTTTGCACATAAATCAGGAACACACATTAATATAACTATGACAGTGTAAATTATTTAGTACATCATACTGTGCATAAGTGCATCGTGTTGAGTTTTATGGTTGTGTTCTCGTTGCTTACAGGGGAGCCTAAAATAGGAGTTTATATGTTAAATTCTGGAGGCAAGAAGCTCTACATAAAGGTGAGTTTTATGTTTCTTAGTTTGTCTCATCATGGCATCTATGAAGACATATTTGGTTAAACAAGATATTTTGCCCTACCTAGGAAATGCAGGTGCTATCGAAAGTGGAGGTCAGCCTCGAAGTTAACAAAGTTCCTCTAAGACCAGAAGCAAAAAACTTCACGGAAGTAGCTACCCTGGCCTGCAGAGGTGAGTACTTTGAATTTCTCATTGTTTTCACATTGCTTTTCAAGTGCAATTTTATTTTATTTGATCCAAATAATTTCACAAATGTTGTGTCCGATATCAGGATCATTGCCAGGGCATGGAAGGAAGTGCATGAATCATATCAGTTTAAAGATTCTGGGAAACAGGACAACATACAGCTTCCCTGGGCTTCATATCAAACACAGGTAATGTGAAAATCTGTTGGTGTTTTTGTTTGTCTGTAGTTGTTGCTAGTGAAGCTCCAGGGGGGTATTCCATCAATGTAGCTAAGAATTGCCAGACTTAGGTGTAAACTTGAAGCTTGACTAAGCTCCACCTCCCAATCTAGCTCCAAGTCTTTCCATCAAGTAAAATCAGCTGGCTCCACCTGAAGCTTAGTCAAGCCTCACCTGTTAAGCCTCAACTTGTGCACGGTGGCAGATTATTGCCGACAGGCTGAATGCGTAAGTGACAAAGAAAATGAAGTATTTCAGCATCATCATGTTATATAAATTCTCCATCAAAGGGACAACATATATGTAGACAATAATCTACCAATTGATTTCTTGATGGTTTTTGTTTTAAACTAATCAATTATGTGGACCTATTAATGCAACCAAATCCCCAAAGAACAAAAAGACAGCCCTAATAAGTAACATTCATATGAACATAATTAAAATAGTAAGTAAGTGTATGCAGGTGACAGCAAATCAATCATCTATCTCCTATCAATCAGAGGCCCTAACCCTTGTTACATCAAAAGAATGATGATCTCTTTAAATTTCCTTTTATTATATTTTTTTGCTAATTAGTTTAATTTTGTATTTATTTGTGTCTTATTTTTTATTATATTTTATTTTGGTGATAATGTTCTTTAATGTACTTATATATAATCTATAATTATTAGTATAAATAATTTCTTGAATACATTTTATTATATATTTTATGTTTTACATATTATTTTATCATTCCATGACAGTTGTGTGTCTCTGTTAGTGTCTATTGGACATTCTTGATCATAGATGGTGCTAAGCTTCACTTTTAGCCTGCTACAGACCAGGTTTGCCCGGCAGCATAAGTTACCATGGTTACTTGGCTGACATTCACATTAGCCACCTTGGTGGAACAGGGTTGAGGCTCAGATTGATGGAACGGAAACCTGAGCCACAGTTATGGTTTAGCCATGGTTGAGGCTTAGCCAGAGTCATAGTTTCCATGGTTACTGAGTTGGGGCTAATCTCAGCCTCGTTGATGGAACCGAACTCTCACTCATATTAGCCAGACTTGGCCATTTAAGCTTGGCTTTGCCTTTAGCCTGCTTGATGGAATACCCCCCTGGAACTACACGTGTGTTTTATGTTGTCATAAGCCAACCATATCTGCAATTATTAAAACAATAACATGCTCATGAATGATTAATGTGATGATTAGCAGAGATTATTGTTTGCAATTTTCATCTCATTTTGTCGTTGTGTGTTGCCTGTTATTCAGCCTGTTTCAGATGAAACAAAGGGATGCAGACCAGGTCGATCTGTGGTTGACAAACACCCTCACGTCGCCACTCACTGTGACGAATGTCAGCCTTTCACAGAAACTGCAGGGTGTAATGAAGGTACATTCCACCACATCATGTAATGATAAGAAACAGAAATGATATCATGACAATCAATAAGCCTTCTGTCAGTTTGTGGTTTCTATTTGGGGCAAAGAACACCACATTTTGTTTATGTATCACATCTATGCCAAGATAAGGACAGGATATGATGCTAATGTCCCTGCTCCTGATCAGGTGATGAACTTCAGTGGTCCAATGACAGTCCCCAGGGGCTGCTGGCGGATCCTGTCCCTCCAGCTGCTCAGTAAAACTCTGCCTGTCAATCACCTGTCAACACTAAGGCTGGATACCAGCCTGGGCTCACCCCTGCACATTCCCCTCCTCTTTCAATCTGCTCCCTCCAAGGTAAAAAAAGGCAGCTCCACTGATTTGATTGCAGTATCTTAGATTGAGGATGAGATGTTGTCAGTGATAATGTGTTCCTTCAATCAGGAGGGGGATGTTGTGTTTGAGGCAGAACGAGAGTGTGGGCGACCCTGCCCACTCAGATTGTCAGAAACAGGTTAGCTGTGGTATTTTGTAATCCTTTCTGAAATAATTATATAAAAAATGTTCTTAATTTATTAAAAAAAAATTCTCTTTCTTACATCAGGGCGTTTAGAGTGGCAGCGTTCTCTCCTCCTAGACTTTTTCCCCTCATGCTGGGCTGTAGACAGCAAACTGGCTGCTGAGCTTTGTTCTCGATGGCAGAGCCACAAAGACAAACTTCCTTGCAGGTCAGACTTAGATGCAGGACACTGCTCTACCTTTCTGCTCACTGCTCTACCTTTCATTCAATTAAATTCATTTTGCCTTTTTCAGGTGGCCCAGACTCCCTGTGGAAATGTCCTCCCCTCTGGACTTTGGTGCCACACCTGTCAATGAGAGCAAGGTAGGCAGCACTGAGAATAGTGTTTGATTTTTAAAGATGGACTCAAAACTTGTGACATTTGTCTGATGGAAAGGTTTCATATATTTCAGGTGAAGACTTTCATGCTGAAAAATCCATCTGCCTCAGTGGTCTCTGTAGAAATTCGGATCCTCTCCCTGTACCCTGCCCCGATAGAGGCTCTGGACCTCCTCACCAAATGGTACGCTGAGTAGAATGACTGCTTTCTCTCTCAGAGAATGACTCATTTAAATTCGATTTTCCATTTCGTGCAATGATGCTCCAGCATATTGCTCAAGTGAATTTGTGAAATTGTTTTCTGTGGCAGGTTTAATATCAGCCCCCTTTCTGTCAACATCAGCACCACAGAGTTTTCTCTGTTGACTTCCAACCCAAAGGTAAATTACCAAGAAAATGAAATCATGGCGTCTTTTATCTTCTGGTATTTATTTATCAACAGACTGACAATTTATATAACTGATTCATTTAAGCACAGATGCCACTGGCAGTGTTGTGTTGATACCTTGACTTTTGTGTTCAGGTGGGTGAGGGTGTGGACGGTGTGATACGAGAGGGTGTGCTTCGTCTGCTGCTGCAGCCCTGGGAGTCCAGAGAGGTCGCTGTGGTCTTCTCTCCCTCTGAACATAAACCCACAACTACCATTCTTATTATAAGGTATGAAATCATATAATTAGGATAGGACAGTTTCTACCTATTTTTGGTGTTAATTGGGAGCAGACAGTGAGGGTCTTACACTGCGCCTTCAATAATCAGACCGTAGATTGAACTTGCACATACGCAGACACACGTAAGCTCACTCATCACGGACACGTAATCACCCAAGTCCCTGTTTAAGTCAAAGCAATACGCAAACTACGTCATTAGTTCCACATAAAAATAGGTCCGTACCAAAACAGCCCGCTGATACTGATTAAGTCATATCCTTAAACTGAAGTCACACACACTGCAGCCATCTCTCGACCTGAACTCTATCACAGTCTTTCTACAACAACAAACCAAAAACACACTCATTGAAATTACATCAAATTACAATATAAAAAATGTCACATGTATTATAAGCCATTAACATTACAGGAAAGAAAGATAATTTCAAAATAGAAATCAGACCATATATGATTGTTGATGAAGAAGTATCAGTGAAAGGGGAAGAAAAAATAATTTTGTAATTTATGTGGTCTTAACAGGAACAACTTGACGGTGTTCGACATGGTGACGGTGAAGGGTCATGGGGCCAAAGAGCTGCTCAGAGTTGGTGGCAAACTACCCGGCCTGGGAGCCTCCCTGCGCTTCAATGTCCCTCAGTCGACTCTAATGGAGTGTCGCGATGGTGAGATTTATATTAACATTCAACATCGATGAATTACTGTTAGTGAATATTGTCTTTAAATTTAGTAGTAAGCCTTGTTTTCAAAAAACAGCTAATTTTTAACCGTATGCCATTCTCAGGTCTGCGCACCAACAAGCCGCTATTCGCCATCAGAAAGAGTTTCAAGGTTGAGAATGCAGGAGAGCTTCCTCTGACAGTCATGTCCATGAATATAAATGGATATAAGTGTCAGGGATTTGGCTTTGAGGTACTGCAGTGTCGCTCCTTCAGCCTCGACCACAACTCCACCTCTGAGATCACCATTGCGTAAGTGCCATTTTTGCTTGCTTTATTGTTAACATAGGAATTTTTCTGTGTCAATAAAGTTGACATGTATTGCCTGTAATATCATCAGTACTGGCTGTGTATTACCAAACCACTCAAAACAGACATTTTGATGATTTGATTTAAAACAGGCAGTCTATACCATATGTTTACTCGTTTCTATTATTGTTTTGTTGTTTTATGTTTAACTGCTTAATTATACATGCTTTTGTTAGAGCATTTTGTTACTGGGTTAAGAAAACCTTATGCCAATGTTTTCTATTATTCATCATTTTTATAATGATGTTAACTTCTTGCAGTGGTAGAAGTAGCAGGTACTTATTGCTCCGTGTCATTGTTTCCTCAGGTTCACCCCAGACTTCACCTCATCCTGGGTGATTCGGGACCTCACTCTGGTGACGTCTCGTGGCACTTCTTTTCCTTTCACCCTCAATGTGACGCTGCCCCACCACATGTTGCCTCTCTGTGCTCAGGTGGTTCCTGGCCCAAGCTGGGAAGAAACCTTCTGGGTGATCACCCTCATCTTCACATGGTCAGTACCTTCTAAGTCTTATTTAACAGATTTCTGTCCATAAACAATCCATTTTGCCTTTTTACCGACAAGCTTAGAATCACATACTTTGTTGTGTGTATTTCAAATGTTGTATTTCTGTTTGTGTTTAGCCTCTCTCTGTTTGGAGTGTGTCTGATGGCCTTCTATCAGGCTCAGTTTATCCTGAATGAATTCTCCACAACCAGCAGCAGAAGCAACCACAACTCTGTCCTGTCCCGGGACAATGGGTCTGTCAACAATATCACACCCAATGGAATAAAGTATGTCCTGTGTTCTTTTAGTCACTTACATACTAACATACTTACTTTTTTCTTGTGGTAAAATACTTAAATATTTCTTCTGCGTCTTCTTTGTGCAGTAAAACAAAGGGAAGTTGTAAGAGTTATGTGGACACCTGTCACACTTCTGATAAAGGAAAGGGGCGTGGCTCTCCAGCCTTGGCCAACAGCCCCACACCACGTCCTCAGACCACAAAGAAAGGCCTCTCCACTACCCCATCTCAACCACAAAAGAAACACAAGGTTTCTCTTTATTACACCAAATACAAGTCCAGCTCCACAGCAGCATCTGGTGCTGTAACAATGGATGAAGAGCATGAGGATCTGACTCAAGAAGCTCCCCTGACCCCAGATTCTGACGTCTGCAACAACAACAACGAACCAACTTTTATCAGTGATTTGGATAAAAAGACATCCACAGACTTTAAAGAACCCCACAGCACCGTAGAAGACCGGGCACCAGCAGTTATGTTTCCCATGGAAATGCCTGCTGGTTTCCCAGATAATGTCATCTTAGGCCCTGGACCAAGACCAGGTCTGTTAGCGTGCAGCCCTGTAGAGAAGAGCTGCACTGAGCGTTATGCAGAGAAGATCGACACTGAGAAAAGGGATAGTTCTGTACTCGAGGTAAGAAAGGAGTCTGTATTTTACAATGCCAATACCTGTAGAACAGAGCATAACCTTAAAAGTTTTATTTTAATGAAAAAATAATGGTGGTACCACTTAACATTTTTTGCCACTCCAGCAGAAAGATGATGGCAAAGGCCAGAAAAAGAAAGCGCAGAGCACAGAGGTTGGAACTGCACCAGGGAATAATAAGGGAAAGAGGAGTCGCAGGAAGACAGAAAATAATTCCAGGTAAGACCTCACTTTATTTTCATCTATGAACATTACTTTTGATGTATGATGGAGAAATATTTTGTGTTATATTTAAACATCTACGTCATTAAAACTATTCTATGTGTTCTGTGTCTGTGCAATATACATGTACAATCCTGTTTATACTTTAAATATCAATCCCATACTGTGTATTTTCTGGAAACACAATGTATGCAATGTAATGTATTATTGTTGATATTTTTCTGTGTAAAGTGTGAAAATGCAAATTTCTTTTACAGTCTTTCCTGCTGTGACACTGTAAATTTCCCTTTGGCTGGCGCAAATGAAGGAATATCTTATCTTATCTTGTGATTGTTTCACTAGCACTCCTGAGCACAATGTGCTAGTGATGCCAGAGAGGGAAAAAGAGCCTGACTGCAAGACAGGGGACCGCAATGCCAGTGGAACACGGAACCGTAACCGCTGCCCCAACAGCTCCAAATCAGAAGCGCCAAAGCCTGGGCATAGTGACGAGAGCCCTCTCAAACAGAATGGTATGTTGGCTCGTTGACATGTCACACATATCTGCAACTTTACATATCGAGGCACACCCAAAAAACTGATTATGATGTCACCCTCTTTCTTTGATTTGACTGACAGGTGTGTGTCCTGCCCGCATTCGAAAGAAGTGTCCAACACAGCAGCGTGGTAATGGAGTGTGTGAGTCGGGATCCGACTCTGGCAGCTCATCAGGCAGTGTGAGGGCCAGCAGAGGGAGCTGGGGCAGCTGGAGCAGCGCCAGCAGCATGGAGGGCGACAAAGACCCAAGTTCTCGGACGCATGCCTGCACTACCTCATCCAGAAAAAGTACAGAGGACTTATGCTCCACCTTATATTTACATATATACATATACACTCCAATTTAAGAGGTGCAGGACTTCCTTTTCCCCGTGTTTTATGATTTAAACTGTAACTGCAGTTTTATTAAAAGAAAAAATGTCATTGGGTTTGTTTCTACAGGGGAATCCATGCAGTACAGTGTCTGTCCTGTAGAGAGAGACTGCTACCAGACCATGAATACAAACCACAAGGCTCTCAGGTACTAAAGCAAACACACACACACATAACTGCAACTCAACTGGGTACAAATAGTGGCTCTGGTGCGTCTGAGAGTCGTTGCAGAAACCTGCTCTGTGCTTTATATTTTCATCTTAGAATTTTAATGTGGGGAAATTTTTAGGTCAAATATTTATAGCATTTCTGGATTAAAATTGACAAGAACGCTGTCTGTATATTACGTTTGCCAAAATATTTCCAACTGTTGATAGAAATCTGTTCAGCTGCCCAACGTAAAGCACCTATGAAACATCAGTGGAGAGTGTGTAAGGAAATATTAGTAGATAGCTTTTCATCCAGTCACTGACTGACATGTAAACCTGTCTTTCTCTCTTTTTTTTTTTAGCATGAACAACCTGTACCATAAAGACATGTGCCAAAGCCAAGAATCCACAGCCTCCAGCTTTGCCCCAAGTTTTGCTGCTGTCGCTGCAGGAGTGGACAGAAATATGGGTATAGCAGTGTTTCCAAGCAAAGAGTTATCATGTTTAAATTATTCATGGCCTTACTTCTTGTATCTAATAGAACGTGTTGTTCTTCCTCAGAACTGACCAGTCAATACATGCCTGAAGAGACGTGGTCGGCTCCGTCCATACCTCTCACCAATGAGTTCAGATACAACACCACTGAGGCGCTGCCCTACATACCTCAGCCACCAACTACCAGGCAGTACAATGGGTAGGTGTCTGAATGCATTAGGTACAGCTCTAATAATAAATAATCAACCTAGTTTGAGAGAATTTTAAGAGTAACGGTAACACCACATGATTTTAATGCACTTTTTTGCAATCGTTTGCAAACACCATGTCCTGTCATGTGGTGTTATCTTCTAGCTTTTACACTGAGGGTCTTCTGCCCCCTAGTGCCTAAAGAAATGAGTTGCAGCTTCAGAAAATACATGTTAGCCAATGTTCATTGTGAGGAAAATTGTAACACTCAGCTGTGTAAACAGCTTTATGTAATGCTTTTCCCATAGGCACACAGGTGATATTGTTCCAGTTTATAATTTGAATAATCACTTTCCCACTGCTGCAATAATATATCTGCATCTCTGTCCCTGTTCGTAGAGTTCAAACAAATGTTTCCTTGTTTCCTGCAGGTTCACTTGGAATAGTGCCAACAGCCACTGCAACAACCCCTACACCTACTGTGAGGAAACCAACTACATAGGTACCAGTTCCTAGTGTGGTTTACATCCACACTACACTTTGCATGTTGAGTGTTTTGTATGTATAATTTTCATGAAAAGGAAAGAAATGGTCTTGAATGAACAAACTTTTTCATCCTTAACATTTCTGTTGATGCAAGCTAAGCAGTTTGTTTCTTGTTATGATTTCTTTTTTTCAGGTAATGGAACATTTCCAAATGGTTTTCCTGGTCAGGAGAGCCAGAACACACACAGCAACCAGAGCAGCTGGACAGAGGAACAGCCACAGGAATCACCCTCGGCCTGGGACACAGGAGCCTGTGTGGGCAGCAAGGTGACGACTCACACCGTCTGGCTGCTGAGCTGCTGCAGCTAAACAACAGTTACTAAAGTCAGGGGAAATAAACGTGCACTGCTTATGTAGAGCGTCAACCTACAGTTTTCCTTTTAATTATAAAATAATTGTAGCAGCTCCATTATGATGTTATATAGGTAAAATATCTTTCCCTGTTTTTTGAAGCTGAGGGAAATTAGAATTATTATATCAGATTAGTGAGCTCCATATATCATTTATTGTGCTGTAATTGCAATTTAACCACAGTTTGAAATACTGTGGCACAGAAGCTTTGTCAGCTCTTATTCTGTCATGACTCCACTCTCTGGTCTGAAATCTGGTTTAATTTATTCAAAAAAATGGTTTTCATATGGACTCCCTTCGTCTTTGGCTTCTCCCTGTCGGTATGTCGTCTTGCTGCGTTGCATCAAATATATTTGCAGCTTTTCTCTTTCTCCTTGAGCCAATATTATCAGTCAACATAATTATGTCTGTAGCTATACAGTACGTTTTGTTTTTTGTCTGATACCTTTTCAGGTTATTATTTTTCTTTATACAACATTTGACAGTTTTGCCCTCGTAATATAATATTTTATTTCCTCTTAAAAAAAATTTCAACTGCAATTTGTCAACCGTAACCCACTGTCAACCGTAACCCCGTAGAGGAGGAGGACGGAGCCACTACGTGACACAGCGGCTCCGTCCTCGTCCTCTCTGACCATCGTTTTGTGGAATACGTGACTGTACTATTTTTGCCGGATGACGGAACACAATGCTGCAACTCGGCAGAATTCAGCACGAGCGGGACAGGATGTCAAAACACCAATACAAAATTTAGCTTCTGGGTTGTGTCCTTTTCAAAATAAAAGCCCCCTTGTTGACAGTATATCACTGTCATTAACAACACTCTGGTAAATGCAGCGTTCTCTTCTTGTTCTCCCGTCGGTCTCCCGTCGGTCGTGTGTTTATAATTCATATATATAGATTTTTAATTAACACGGGAAATCCCAGTCTCACGGCTGCAGCTGTCCGGCCATGCTGCACGCAGTGGATTCAGTGGAATCCTGGAGTAAATTGTACAAATCTCTGGTACAGATCTCTAAATTTGTAAGCAAGAGTAATGGATCAAAGGTGCCCTTATGTTTTATTTTTATTTTGATTTTACATGTTTTTTTATTTTGATTTTACAGATGTTGGCATTGAAAATCACCCTTTTCCAGATTCCAAATATGAGAATGCTTCTGAAGATATATCTTTTGATAAATAGTTTTGCCTTTTGAAATTGTGACAGTAGAAGCACATGGGAAAGATTTGTGAGTGAAGAAAATCACATTCAATGGATATACAGCCAAGTGTCTACAAAGAACTGCAGTTACTACAAAGAGACAAGTTTGCTGAGGATGGGGAGTATTCTCTCTCTGTCTGTACTAGAGCAGGGAGGTCAGTTCTCATGGCTAAAAATGGACTCACATTCACAGGCTGTTATCCCCAATGGTATCAGAGCACAGTTACAGGTAAGGTTAGTCAATGTTGTTGAATGAAGACACTGGGATACACCTACTGTGTACACGAGCACCTGAGGAATTTAATGAGCTTTGAAAGTTAGTGCAGTAGTTGATGTTTTTCCTCTTTCCTTCACAGCCATACTTCTCGGGCACTCGCAGCCTCTCCCCCATGTCCAGCCTGTTCGGGTCCATCTGGACGCCTCAGAGCGAGCCCTACCAGAGCCACTTCCAACCCGAGCGGTCCGCGCCGATGTCTCCCGTGTCTCCCATGTCTCCCATCAGCCCCCCTCACTCTCCCTTCAGCCGGGAGCCGGAGGGGACCTGCAGACCGATCCAGTACTCCAACTTCAACCCGTTTGGCCCTCACATGAACCTGGACATATGGAACTCTTCTTCCAACCGCAGCTCCAACTCACAACTCTCCAACGACTCTGGCTACTGTGGAGATGTTTAAAAAACAATATATATACATATATATGTATATATATGTATATATATATGTGTGTATATATATATATATATATGTGTGTATATATATATATATATATATATATATATATATATATATATATATATATACATATATATATGATGGAAAAAAAACGAAAAACAGCAGACTTTAACAATAATTGCAAACATGTTAAACATTGATATGTAAAAGAAAGGAAATAAAAATGAATGTTCTTTTATCATTATTGGGGAAAATGTGAATATTCCTTTTCTTTTATGTTCCCATTTTCAAATGTTAAATGTTGTGAAAGGTTAACCATTTGTTGTATATTTTTCTAGATGTTTTGCAGTTTTGATCATAGAAAATAAAAAAAAAAGGTTTTATACTTGAACTACACACAAGTCTTTTTTTTAATTACCTTTCTTTTAGTGCTAAAAATTGACATGTGCTCCTTAATCCATTGGAGCAGTTTTTCAAAACATTTTAACAGATCTTTGAGAACTTGTCCTAGTTCTTCTGTGGATTTTGAGTCCTCTCTTTTGATGTAGTCTCAACGTTGAGAAACTGTGTCTTTCAAGTCATTGAATTTGAGAGCAGCAATCTGTCTTCCTGTTAGACCGAGGGATGGATTACATTTTCTAAAATGTAAGTATGCAAGTATGATTTTAAAATGAAAGATTTAGACAATCTACACATGTTGGCGCTGTCTGACAGTCTTTTTGCAAACGAAAAAAAAACGCCCCTCTAACCAAATCATATTTGTTAATGATAATAATAATTTATATAAAACCTGTCTTATTACATGCTGCTCAAAGTACTTACATTTTTTTAAAATATGACCCAAGGTGCATCAAAAGATTAATATAAGCAAGTAATCAGACAAAATGACTTCTGATGACTCTGTGATCTTGAAGAGCTGTTTTTTGATGTGTCTGGATTGTTCATTCAATAGAAATCAAATGTTTGTACACCGGAACACATCACGGACATTTATTGGCACATGGTTTGTCACAAAATATCCTGTTTTCACACAGCGGCAGTGCAACAGGAGTTGATTTCAAAAGTGTGATCATAACATTTGAAGCATGTTTTGTCATTTCCAAATTCCTCTTTACAGGTCTGGACGATGATACATCAATCCTAAATATGGACCATTCGGAGGCCTCACTCAGCCCTTTTTTTCTGCTGCGTACAGTGTCCGCGCTGAACTGTAATTTTCATGTGCCATTCCCTGTGAATCCTCTACTGACTTCTCCCAGGTGGAGTA
This sequence comes from Solea senegalensis, assembly GCF_019176455.1. Taxonomy (NCBI): domain Eukaryota; kingdom Metazoa; phylum Chordata; class Actinopteri; order Pleuronectiformes; family Soleidae; genus Solea; species Solea senegalensis. The sequence goes on from NC_058026.1 coordinate 21,856,235, forward strand.
TGTGAAAACGTTCTCCGTGACATGATGCGCGATGGCAAAGGTGAAGGTGTCCTTCTGGCTCAGCAAACCATCAATGTCGGCCTAAATGTCCTGTCTTTACCAAACAAGGACAGCTGAAGAACATCAACGTGAGTCTCGGGTTCTCAAATCCCTCATGTAACAAAGATTATGAATCCTTAACTTATTGGACAATGTTGTTTCTCTCTGGCAACAAGTTTGGAAGGTTATACCCTGGTCTTGTATCTTATTTCAGTTAAAAACAACAACTTACAGCCATTCAGTTAATAGTCACTTAGTTATCTACTGACACTCATATCAGTCCGATTCAGTCATTTTAGACGTATGAAACTATGAGCTATGTTAACAACACATTTATGGCATTTCAAGCTCCAGCCCACAGCCCACAACATGACTCCACTAAAATGCTGTTGCTGATTTTGTGTTTACATTTTTGCCAGTCTGTGCATAGTAAAGCATGCAATATACATATACTGTGTAGGGTTTTTGGATTATATTGGATAATACATGTTTATCTTTTCAATATCCAATCCAGGGATTTTGACTAGTATTGGACCAACAATGTTACTGAGTATTGTATTGGCTGTTCATGTGATCTGATACATATGTGACTCCCCAGATGCCACGTGAGGATCAAGTGTTGTAGAAGTGTTGCAGATGTGAGGTTTGGGTCACAACAACAAAAGTGAGGCCTTTGTGTCCCAGAGTAAGACGGACTGCAATCATGGTTCCAGAGCAGAAACAGTCCGAGCCCTGATTTGTGGCCATCGTGGATGGCACTGAGAAGGGTGAGAAAACCGTCTTGATCCTATCGCAGCATTTTATCAGAAGTGAATGGTGCAAGAACAAACTATGACACAGTTGTGCTGATTCTGGTCAAACCCAAAATGTTCTGTAAGCTACAAAGAGGCCTGAACTCAAGAATGTCCCCCAGATTTGGTCATTTGGTGCAGTTTCTTCTAATGTATTTAACTTTTGAAAGAAGGGTTGTGTCACCGCGAGAGCCAAAGAATAGATAGCCTCATTAAAATGTTTATTTGTCATTAGAATATTTCTTGTGCCCATCAATCCTTTCTTCAAACTGCTAATCTCAGGGATTCAGCTGCATGGACAAGCGTTGAATCATTAATTAATTACTCGTAATCATTTTTCAAACAGTATTAACCACTGTTATTCTTATTTATCCACACCAAACATTTGGCCCGTGTTTCATGTTCTAACCTCCCCTTGATCTTTAGCTGATATCACTCATCTTTCATTACATCATTCATATTACCATGAATTAAATTAGTAGCTTGAGTTTTCCCGACGTTTCAATGTTGTGCATTTAAAAGTCAAAGTGTGTGTGTGTGTGTGCGCGCGCGTGCGTGCGTTAGTGTGTGCGTGTGTGCGTGTGTGTGTGTGTGTTTATGTGCTTGTGTGCCTAAAAACGTGTGTAATTTATTGTCGTGCTCTTGAGAGCTGACATATTGCCGCTATTGATCTTTGGCCCTAAAGTCAACACAGAAGCCTGGATACTGATGACAGGCAGGCCAGAGGAACCCGGGTGTCCTGATAACACACACACACACACACACACACACACTAACGCACAAACACATTAATGCTCATATTTACAGAGTTACAGATGTTCGTAAACTAAGGTCAGTAAAATCCGGTTGTGAAGGCAGGACGTGATCAAATCCTCGCTTTTATGATGGACACAAAATGTGGCTAAATGCAAAGAAAATGACGCCTAAAATAATAACGGACAAAAAACTGTTATTTCTGTTTGTCTGTGAGCAACGTAACTCAAAAAGGAAAAGACATATTTGAATGAAATGTAGTTTATGTTATGTTTATATTAAATATAATTTATTGTTATAAAAATTTATTCATGTTTGTTCAGTTTAAATTATTTTTTCTTATTCATATTATGTTGCTGAGAAAGTAGAGGTACATGATTAAACTTAAAGGTTTATGAGCAAATAAAGTAGAGCTAATGATGTTTAAAGATAAATAAAGATAAAAACAATGAGAAAAATGAATATAATATATTTATAAAATATTTATTTATTTAGCCCTTTACAATAAACAGAATAACTGCATTAGGCCACAAAGGCCATAAAAAAAACTTTTTTTTTTTCACAAAACATGAAGCATTCATTAAAAAACAATATTGAATAAAAACACAAATAAAAATATAACTACTGGGTATTAAAAATGATTCTGAATAAAGATGTTTTTTTAAGTCGAGATTTGAATAGATCCGGGTCAGTGATAACAAAATGAATGACATAATTCAGTAATATTACAGTAATGTAAAGTTTGTTAATCTAAAATATGATTAAATAAAGGCACAATAGTTCCGCTCCTGTATTTAATTCAGCACAGAACGTTTATGAACCTGTGAGGTTTATCTGACCTGCACTATTCATACACCGGGCAACTCAACAAGTGCTTTACAGAAGGCGCAGAGATACATGAAATGAAAAAAATCACAGAATAAAAGCAGGACATTAGTGTGAGCTGACCTCAGGTATTCAGGAAGTTTGAGGAATAACTGAATGCTGCATCACTTTGTCTGGTTCTGCTTCTGGGAAACACACAGTAAACCTGTTCCTCATGATCTTAGAGCTCAGGATGCCTCTTAGGGAACTAAAAAGTCTAGGATGTATTTTCATTCAGTGCTTTGAAGACCAAGAGCAAGAGCAAGATTTCAAAATCTATGCTTTGCCTCACAGGAAGCCAGTGTAGAGACCTGAGGACCGGTGTGATGTGGTCCAGTTTCAGGACTCTTTGTTAAGACCTGTGAAGGTCTTGTTTTTAATTTTACAGCCAGACTTAGTGGTAGCTTTTAGGTGGTTGTTAAAATTCAGATTTGAGTCAATAATTACACCAAGATTACTGGCTTGATAGCACTCGATGACATGGAGTCGAGGTGATCGCTGACCTTTGACCTTTTATTTTTGGGGCCAAAAACAATTACTTCTGTCTTGTCTGCATTGAGCTGGAGAAACTCATTGTTTTGATGAATACACTTCATGGGTGAAAGTAAGGGAGCGTGGTCATTGCTCTCGACTGAATTTACAGTTTAGATTGCGATCTCATTTCCATTTTTCCAATTTTCCTATTCGGGCGAGGTTGAATGGGCCTGATGCTGGGAAAGGATTGAGAGATGCACCATTCTTACTTCATCATATTGACTGACGTTTTAACAACACACTTGAACCGTCTTTTCTTCCTGGGCAGACTTTTGCTCTCTGAATCAGCCTCTGGTGCATTACATGACATGTGAGCATCAGAGATAAAGAATGCAATTGTCTTCCCGTTGACAAGGAATTGTCACAAGTTGTGCATGTGATGCTGCGCCTGATCTTAAATACATTACAATGTGTGCTTCATGTCCCGTGATGCTCGGAGCAGCTTGTGCTTTGTTGCCGATGAGTGGTCGGCTCCCCTTTAGAAGTCAAAACAGCGTATGATGTGATTTCATGCTCTTTTATCCTTTAACTAGCCTGATAACAGGGACGGAAAAGGCAACAATAAGTGCGTCTATGTACGTGTGTAACCACTCTCGATCATCCCCTAGCAGAGAATCCATTAGCTTTGGACCCCCTCCCCGGTTTCCCAGTGATAAAGTAAACAAAGTGTGTTTGACCAATTTGGCAGGCAAATATTTGTTCTGGAAGCTTCCTCATGCGAAAAGGAGACACGTACACGTCTACACCCGCGTGCTGCGCTATATATACAGTTGCAATCCTGCTGCACCACTATTACATGTGCACACACAAACAGAAAAGTGGATGCACCGGTGACCTGGTCAGGCCTTTCCTTGGACACATTGACTGACATCTCTCAAGGTAATGCAGCTTGAATGTTTTCAACAAATTTGAATAGAAAAATATGATATTGTCCTGTCAAGAATTCTGCCCTCCTGTAAGATTCTTACCTTTTGTCTCCTCTAATCGTCTCTCCAGTCTTACTAAGCCAACATGGCAGCCGGCATCATCAGGAACTTCCTTGTCCAGGCCCCGACTCCGGCCTACTTCCCCCTGATTTTCCAGCAGTCCCCGTGCAGAGAAGACGAGGAAGAAGAAGATGAGACGCTGGAGGAAAAGCCAGATCAGAGGGAAGACGAGGAAGACAGAGAGGAGGACGAGGAAGACGAGGAATCTGAAGTCCAGGAGGAAGACGACGAATGTTTAGAGGAGGGTTTTCTAAACCCGGCTCGCTACACTTTGGATGTGACTAAGCAGCTGCTGACGTTCGCAGACCTGATCAGTCGCGACGTTCAGCGGTATTTTGGCCGCTGCTCTGGCGACAGAGAGGCTTGCGACATCTACAGCGACTCTGTGTCGGTCACAACCAGCGGGCGTCTGCGTTACTACGATGACCTGCTGAGAATAGCCAGAGCAGGAAGTCCAGAGGAGCAGGACAACAGCTTTGTGACTTGCAGCGATTACAATGGAGTTGGGGTTGCCATGGGCAACAGCAGTCTGGGGCCCCTAGCTGAACTCTTCGACCACATGGGCCCGAGTCACAGTCGGGGCCAACCTATGGTGAAACGGCATCTCCCGCTCAGTTTCTGGACGGAGCCGATGCCCTGCTGCCCTCTGGTCGGCTTCAGTGACTCACCTGACGTCGCACACACGCGCGGTGCCACGTCCACGGAGGACAGCACACGCACGGACACCGACACACACATGCCCTTTAATGCACTCGCACACCACAATACACACACCCTCGACAACAATCAGCCAGACTTCAGTGATTTGTTGGCGAACTGGGACCCAAACCCAGAGCTCACGCACACACTGACGGAGAACACACACATGCAGCATTAAAGACCTCATTCATGTCCTTGATGTCTCTGATGCAAACATGGAAACAGATCAATGAAGGGGAGGAAAGACAGGGAGCAGCTCAGCGGCCGTGCACAGTGTTTGTTTTGAAATCTGTTTCTCTGAACTCTGAGAAATAACATTTAAATCATTAAAAAAACCCGACCCCAATCCTGATTGTTCTGACCTTTGACCTCATAACCTCATTCAAATCACTCCTCAAAACTCACCTCTTCAAGACTATTTAATGTTGACTTGTTTTAACGTATTTGTCTTTTGTTTGTTTTGTTTCTTGTGTTTTTAATGTAAAGTGACACTGAGTTCATGAAAAGCACTATATGAATAAAATGTATTGTTATTATTGTTATTGTACTGAAATATTCGACTCAAGTAAAAGTACCACTATTTTGATAACATTTGACTTAAGTACAAGTGAAAGAACTGGTCTAAAAATGTACTCAAGTTAAAGTAAAAAAGTAACTTGTTTAAAATGTACTCAGAGTAAAAGTTACTTAGTTACCTTTTTAACAAGGTGGGAGGATAATTGCATAATTCTTTATCTTTATATTTTTTAATTCTTTTAAAATTCAGGCCAACATTTTTTTTACTCAGTAACATGTGATTTAAAATGTAGCAAAGTACAAAGTAGTAAAACTAGTAAAAAAGTAAAACTACAAATTTTAAAAAGGTACAAAAAAAACCTAACCTCAATTACAGTAATGTGAGTAAATGTAATTCCTTACTTTCCACCTCTGCATACATGTCATGTGATACAGATGAACTAACCCTTTAAAAGTCTAAACACTACTAAAACATACAGGTATAAACATTCCTGGATTAAAACTTAGACTGTTTATTTTCCTCCCTGACAGATTTCAATGAAACGTGATTTTAATGTTGCAAAGTCGATCAATTTTTTTGTCTTCTCTGAAACACGGGAGCGTGAAAGAAATGTTTGCAGGAGTGTAGGGGAAAAGAGGGAGTGGTGAAAGTGTTTGCTGCAGCTTAAGTAAATAAAAAATGTTATAAAAACAGAAGAGAAGAGCGTTGTGACACTGTTCGTTGTGTCAAAGGCCCAGAAAGAAAGAAAGAAAGAAAGAAAGAAAGAAAGAAAGAAAGAGTGAGTGTGTAGCGGCTGGAGCATCCCATCTGTTGGTGGAGGAGCTCTAACTGAAAACAGTATGAGGTCGATGTTTAAAGACGTGATGAAGAGGAAAGCAGAGAGGACGTGTGATGAATCCAGACGTTTGCCTCAATTATGACTTTACAGGGCAAAATGTGATTGGTTGGAACTGGAAAGACTCCCTTTGCGAGTGTGACTCATGATTGGAGGAGCAGGGAGGCCAGTCACATTTTGACACACACTCTCTGTATTAGCCAGATAAAGGTGGAAAGTTGCAGTGACACATGCACTGCAGGTGTCCACGTCTCAACAGAGGGGACAGAAGAGACAGAAACGCCATCATGAGGACGCACACGCTTCTGTCCATAGCTCTGCTGGGCCTGCTGCTGGGGGCCTCCTGCATCCAGGCCAACGACACAGACAACGAGACAGAAGCACCACAAGGGACATCGGCGGAGACAAAGGAAGATGCTTCAGTGGAGACAGGGGAGGAGGAGGAGGAGGGGGAGGCACCGAAGAAAGAGAAAACAACGGAGATAGAGGAGGAGAAAGATGTGATGGTTCTCCACATCAACAACTTTGACCGAGCTCTCAGCGAGTATAAGTTCATACTGGTCGAATTCTGTAAGTAGTGATTGATTTCATTAAAAGAACAGAGTTGTTAGAATGACGGAATTCACAATAAGTGGCGCACGGTTCATGGAAAGTTAAACACAGATCATAGATTGAATATTTGTGATGATTTTGTGTGATATAGATGTGGATTATTTTAAAGTGAAGACATCCAGGTGTGATTTCACAGAGGTACAATAGTAAATGAGCATGAAGGTTTGTTCTTGGAAGAGTGTGGGAAATAACCGAGGTGCAGGAACAGGTTCAAGTTCAGACGAGACATTTACAATCTTTGGCCGAAGTAAAAATCCCAAATGTCTCGTGTGAATGTTTCCCAACACTGTTTTCTGTCCAAGCCTTTGTCCGCATTGAGGCGTTATCACACAACTGTGCAAATGTATGTGCGTTCATACACGTGGCCTCTCGTGTCCAGATGTTCTCGAGGTTCAACTCTCCCACAGCAGATACTGTGGGTCGAGACAGGGAGACACTGTCTCTGCTGCTATCAGCAGCTTATTTCCATGTCTATCTGGACATGTGCTGCTGATAGCAACAGCAGTGACTGCACACTGTGGCTTTGTCTCATGAACCCCCACATCTCCACGTCCACCTTTTCTCCCCCCCACAAAAGCACAGCTTGATGTGGTGTGATCTATGTGTGTGTGTGTGTGTGTGTGTGTGTGCAGACGCTCCATGGTGTGGTCACTGTCAACGGCTGGAGCCTGTGTACGCAGAGGCTGCTGGGAAACTGAAGGAGGAGGGTACGGCGATACGTTTAGCCAAAGTGGACGCCATCGAGGAGAAGGAGCTGGCTGACGAGTTTGAAGTTGGAAGCTTCCCCACTTTGAAATTGTTCTCCAATGGAGACCGCAAGAGTCCTGTTGACTTCACTGGTAAATAAAAAAACACACACACATACACACATCGCTTTTCACAGCAATAACTATATGTCACACAACACATTATAAGGCCTTGTCTTCCCTGACTTGTCCTTTGTTCCCTTCCTTGGGGACAAAAAGCAAGTCTCCATAACATCTTGCATTAAATACACACACAGTCTGATTTCCATGACTTCATTGCATTGACTTACATTCATTTCCTGGAGATTTATTCTGAAGATAATCATATTTACTACTGGTCTAATCCTAATCCTAACACTAACCTTAACCTTAACTCTAACCCTGACCTCAGCCTAACCATAAAACATGTCTTCACCTTAAAATGTAGTAATTTATGTCATTTGTCCCCATAATGTCACTGTGTAAACAGATTTAGGTCCCCACAACATATACCGGGAAAACACACACACACAAAAAGGTGGATCAACACTTAACTCATTGTACTGCTTAACTTTTAAATATAAACAAATGCTGGTTAGATTCAAACCGTTATCAAATGGGCTGATTAGTGTATCAGCTCCACATGACTGAGACACGTTGCTCTAGTAAAGTGAGACATGACTGAATCACAAAGGCCAGTGTGCCAATGAAAAGTTTCAGACGTGAATTTTTGCGGCTTAAAAACTCGGTTGTTCAGCAGTTTTATTGAATTTTCTTGTCCCCACTCGCCCGTACACACCAACGCTCCCTGAGTCAGGTCTGATAGTTTTGTTGACAGAGATGGTTTTCAGTTAAAGGACACATCATACAAACAGAATTATAATAACAACAACAACAAGTTATGAAAAAAAAGTCATATTTCAGTATGTCATCCAAAATGTGAAAAGAGTATGAATTATTTTTTACATAAAAAACATAAAATATTTGACATAATTTCAAAATAAAAGTGTTTGTTTTGATGTGTGATGAAACGATGATACAAAATGAATCTACAAATATAAAAAACAAACATTTAAGTATGACATTGATTGATGCTTGAGTTTCTTTGATCTTACATCTACACTGACTTGATGATGTTGCCGTGTGTGTGTGTATGTGTTGCTCAGGTAAGAGGACGACTGAGGGAATAATCCAGTGGATGAAGCGTCGCTCAGGACCTGGCGCTGCTGTGCTGGACTCTGCAGAGTCTGCAGCTCAGTTCATCGACGCCCATAAAGTCACAGTTGTCGGATTCTTTGGTGTGAGTTTGTTTTACCTTCACAAACTATATTTTAGGATTTTGTGATGTGATTTTTTTGTTTTGTTTACATTTTAGAGTCTGGAAGGTGAGGCAGCTGAGGTGTTCAAAGAAGTTTCCTTGGATCGGACTGACGCAGAGTTCGCCCTCACGTCAAGTCCTGACGTTTTCCAGAAGTATGAAGTAAAATCCGACTCAGTGGTTCTCTTCAAAAAGGTAAAACCATAAACAGAGTCCAGCGTTTCATCAAGAGGGAGTGCAGAGGCACAGCGAGCCTTAATGATGATAGTTTTGCTGCCATCTAGTGACTAGTTATACTTTGTTCTTTTCTTTTTCATACTTTAAGATTCAGATTTACTGTAGGTTATGACTTGCAATAGGGTAGAAGGTAAAGAAAAAGTGAAGACCTGAACATACTTTAGTTTCGATTGAACTGTAAAAGAAGTTATAAAATTAAATTTTAATATCTTTTCCCATGCTTCGTTACATGCCCGGGGTAAACACACCACACAGATAAACACAAAGGCAGAAAACAACTAAACAGACAGAATTTTTTGTTGTATACTGTATTTGCAGTGAATGTGCAGAATTAGATGAATTTTGTGTTTCTTAGTTTTCTTAGTTTAGAGGTCATGATGTGAATTTAGGTCAACAAACGTGTGTGTGTGTGTGTGTCTGCTAGTTTGACGAGGGCAGAGCAGACTTTACGTTGTCAGAAGACGAGAAGCTGGACAAAACCAATCTGACCACCTTCATCGACAAAAACAGCCTGGAGCTGATCATCCCATTCAGTGAAGAGGTAACACACACACACACACACACACAGGCATATGGTTACACAATGAAAACTGAGTGAAACTTTATTGACGTCACGTTGTTTTTTAAGAATGCAGACAAGATCTTCTCCTCCAACATCAAACTGCACAGTCTGCTGTTCATCAACTCCACTGTGGAGAGTCAGAAAGCACTGATGGACGACGCCAGGACTGTGGCCAAAGTGTTCAAGGACAAGGTAACAGTCAGAGCATGTGTGTGTGTGTGTGTGTGTGTGTGTGTGTGCGTGTGTGTGTGTGTGTGTGTGTGCTCACTGAAAGTGAATCAGTGATAAAATAAAAAAAGTCTTGAAAATGTTTAGAACCTTATTGTCTTATTGTTCTCGACAGATGCTGTTTGTTTCCATTGACGTGACAACAGCCATATCTCATGTGCTGACATACTTTGGCGTGTCCGCGGACGACGCCCCCACTGTTCGCGTCATCGAAATGGAGACGGGAAAGAAGTACAGGATGTCCACCAATGACATCACAGCAGAATCACTGCAACAGCTGTGTCAGGAGGTTTTGGACGGCACTGCCAAGGTAACACATCTAACTATCTGTCTATCTGTCTGTCTATCTATCTATCTGTCTATCTATCTATCTATCTGTCTATCTGTCTGTCTGTCTGTCTGTCTATCTATCTATCTATCTGTCTATCTGTCTATCTATCTGTCTATCTGTCTGTCTATCTGTCTGTCTGTCTGTCTGTCTGTCTGTCTATCTATCTATCTATCTGTCTATCTATCTGTCTGTCTGTCTGTCCATCTATCTATCTATCTATCTATAAAAGTATGGTTTCACTTAGATAATTTCCCATTAAAATAAAGTATTAGTGAGTAATTTCCTGAAAAGGTCGTAATGTTTTCTTATTTCCAGCCTTTCAGAATTAAAAACTTGTGTTACTGTGAACTCTTTTGCAACTACAGTATTGTAAGTATATTATCTGAATACTTAACCCGTACATAACTTGTATTGTCTTGTATTGTGGTGTAGCCATACTTTCGGACACAGGAAATCCCAGAGGACTGGGATAAAGGACCGGTCAAAGTCCTGGTGGGGAAGAATTTTGAGTCTGTTGCTCTGGATCCGACCAAAAACGTCTTTGTGGAGTTTTGTAAGTCAGTTTGTCTACATCTGTTTTAGAGATACCCGCTGTAAAATCTCACTGTGTGTGTGTGTGTATGTGTGTAGTGTTGTAATGTAACAAAGTACAAATACTTTGTTTGAGTATAAAATCCACATATCTTTAATTTACTTTATTGTTTATATTTCTAGCAACTTTTACTCCATTACATTTCCTCTAACTGTCTTTGTTACTCATTACTACCAAATAAAATCAGAAGAAGAAGAGTTGGTAATAGTCTATATTTATATAGAGCTTTTCTAGTCTTGATGAGCTGCTTTACACTATAGTTTTCACCCATTCACATGCTTCAACATGGGGTTGAGTGTCTTGCTCAAGTACACATAGACTATTACAGCCAGGAATTGAACCCACAGCCTTCCATTTGAAAGACAACTCGCCCTACCACTGAGCACTTTAACACTTTTACTGAAGTGGTATTATAAAAACTGACTTCAACTTCTACCAAAGTCATTTTCTGGTAAGATAACATCTGGTGACTTTCACTCAAGTATCCCTTTAAGGTACTTTATACAAGACGGTGTGTGTGTGTGCGTGTGTGTGTGTGTGTACCACAGATGCTCCATGGTGTGGACACTGTAAGGAACTGGCTCCAGTTTGGGAAAAGCTGGGCGAAAAGTACGCTGACCGCGATGACATCATCATAGCCATGGTGGACAGCACAGCCAATGAGATAGAGTCTGTGAAAGTCGATGGATTTCCCACACTCAAGTTTTTCCCTGCTGGTGGCAAAGAGGTATATACATACTGTATATGTATATGTATATGTATATACACATATACATACATACACACGTGATAATGTCTGTGCTTCTGTCAGGTGGTCGACTACAGTCACAAAAGAGATCTGGAGACTCTCTCTAAGTTCCTGGATAATGGAGGAGTGATGCCTCAGGAGGAGAGTGATGAAGAGGACGATGAGGATGATGAGGAAGGCGACGATGCAAAGAAAGCCGAGGACGCCGTCGACGATAGCAAGGTTTGTATTTTTCCTACTACTTTTTTTATCATTTTAACATTCCCTCCACTCTGTTTTTTTTTTTAAATATATAACATATATATGTTTTCTTTCTTTCAGGAAGATGAAGAGTCTGCAGAGGCGTCGCCCAACACGACACTGAAAGAGGAGCTTTGATGTCACTGTGATTTCTGTCCAATCACAATCAGTCTTACATCTTTTGTTTTTATTTAATAAAATTCATTCGGGTTTGAGTTCAGTGTAGTCGTGACAAATTTGAAATGACCATAAACCCTTTGTCAGTTTGGTATCATAATTGACTTGCAGTTTGCCAGATGAGCCAAACCCAGAGTAAGAATATATTGAATAGCCACCAGGGGGCGACTGCTAGTTGGAAAAAAAAGCTAATAGCAAATAGACCATAAATCATGGCACATATGAATGGACACCAGTGTGATGGACAGTTGGTTTGTCCCTAAATAAGAGCCTGGTTGCAAACCTCAACAGGGAAGTGGACAAATATCTTGAGGCTTTAAAACAGGAGTTCAGATTCTTAATGGTTGTATGAGCACTTGTTCTGAACCCACACACACACAGTACATACAGTACATATGCACATTAACCTGTTAAAGTGTTTGTTATTAAAGAATCTGGGACATCTAATGGTGAGACTGCAGGTTACAGCACGACTTGAGAACTACAGAGGCCCAGAAGCACCAGAAAGGATGTAAACATTCTTTCACAACTTTCACCTCTCTTCTGCTCCCTCTGCCACTTCCTCTGTCTTCCACACTGGTGTATAAATTGCCTTTTTACATAAAAACATTAAAACATCTGACAGTATTGTAAGTTTGGGTGGGACAAGCTGTTTCTGCTTCAAAACACAATTTATTTTTAATTGATTATACACATATACGAAAACACTTAAGGGAAGTATATTTCATTTCTGCCAATAAACCTGCCTTAATGTTATTAGATGTAGAGACGATTTATGGAACCTCTTTCTCCAAAGAAAGAAAGACAGATAAGAAAGAAAGATAAAAAATAAAAGACGTAAACACATAATGTATCAGTCAAAATGGATCAAAGGTCACTAATGCTTTAACTTTCTCACTCACTCAGGGACCTTAATTAACGCCAATTCTCCCGTCCTCATCATTCACCTGTCCTCGTCATTCACCTGTCCTCTTCATTCTCCTGTCCTCATCATTCATCATTCACCTGTCCTCGTCATTCACCTGTCCTCATAATTCTCCTGTCCTCATCATTCACCTCCTCATCATTCACCTGTCCTCGTCATTCTCCTGTCCTCGTCATTCACCTGTCCTCGTCATTCACCTTCGTCATCATTCTCCTGTCCTCGTCATTCACCTGTCCACATCGTTCACCTTTCGTTGTCATTCACCTGTCCTCATCATTCTCCTGTCCTCATCATTCACCTGTCCTCGTCACCTGTCGTCCGGTCACGTCATTTGCCTGTCCTCGTCATTCACCTGTCCTTGTCATTCACCTGTCCTCGTCATTCACCTGTCTGTAGCTTTGTGTTTCTGTGAGACTGTACTGAAGCACAGTAATGCTCAGAGGTAAGGGTTAACACATGTGAAAGTATTATCAGAAAAAAATACTTTAGCATTAAATATCAATAATACTATAATGAGTGCATTTCATTAGGAACAGTGCACACATGTAGTGTAGAGTCTGGATTCTTTGACCCCACAGGACGTTGAGATCATCATCAGATCATTTCTGCAGATGTGTTAGATCAGCATTCATGCTGCACTGAGTTTGAGTCTGAGGAGAAGAATTCCACTGTGTGTTTACTGAGCATTGATGTGGTTGGAGCAGAAGAGGCGGCAGGAGTGAATGCTTCACTGGCAGGCAAACGAGGAGCCGGGTGAGGCAGGCAGAGGGAAAGCAGCAGCAGGAGAAGGAACCTCAGGCACTGGTAAACATAAAGTGTCGCAACACAGGAGAAAACTCAAGAGGAATATATGAGTGGAACTTTAGGCTGCAATGACAACACAGCGTGGACTGGAGAGTTGTTTTTATCGTGCCTGGCATTGGTAAGTGGATGAGACGCACAGTCAGATTGGCAGCAGGAGGGAACCTGGTAGCTACAGTGACACATACACACACACACACACACACACACACACTTTCAGAAGTTTACTTTGTGTGGCCTTGAGCATAATTGTTCTCTTACAAGATTTTTATCACCATTAATAATAATAATAATGATATTGTAGTGTGCTCTCAAGGTATCCAAGGCCACTTTACAGTGTTTGGGAAGAGTGCACCGGGGGGAAGGAAAGAGAAGAAGAAAGTAGTAATGCAGTCATTTTGGAAGCTAAGAACTTACTTCAGGGGGGAGGACACTGAGTACAGACAGAAAGTAAAGGTAGTCTGTCACCATGACGACCAAAACCATGGACTGATGGACTTGACACAAGGCAGGTTCTGACCCAAAGATCAAAACTGGACCTGTTCTCATACAGAGCCCGTGTGGTTTTTGTGAGTTGGAGCTGAGTGCAGTGATCCTCATGTGTTTGCATGTGTGGAGCCTTCTGAAACAACAATCATTGCCCCATTCATTCAGTCAAATTCACATTCGATTTGAACATTTACCTAAGCTCAGCATGCTTTTATGCAGTGCAGCTGCCACATAATTGGCTCATTATATAATTGCATGAATAAGAAGGTCGGCAGGTATTTTCTAATAAAGAATAAAGTGAGAGTAATTACGGATTACGGATGATTACTGCAATTACTTTTCACAAATGACATCTGCTGACTCTATGGACTATATGTCTGCATACATGCGCTTGTTCTGTAAACAAATATATACAGTGTGTAAAAGGGGAAACAAACACAGCGACTCACCTGCAGTGTAAATGTCCTGCGGAGAAGGAGATTGCATCTAAGGAACAGGTTGTTTTCTGAGAGTTATCACCTGAGGGAAACAGGTGTACAGGCTCGGTTTGTCTGTGGGAAGTAAAATGTTTCCAATTCCAGAGCCAAACTGGTTCAACAGGCTGTGACGTCACGTCTGTCTCCAACCTGCTATGAGCTTCCTCCAACCAAGCTTCATTCGTCCACGGTAAGACCACTTCTTTCACACCATGCTGTTTTTTTTAGTGTAGGTAGACACTCTTTATTTATTTATGTATGTATTTTATTTTTGGGGAGAGGTTTTCTATTTTTGGAGCCAGGTTCTGGTGTGTGTGTTTTGGATCAGATACTGCGGCTCTTGTTTATGTAAGAGTAGAGTCCCATGTGAGCTCGTGTAACATCGAGCTCACGTCGACATGTTTAATTACAAACACAGCTGATTTTAATGTGACGCAACATTGTGTGAAAACAGAGCGAGGAGGAGTAACGTGATTCAGGGTTATCTGTGTGTTCACGTCTGTTTCTTACCATAGTGACTCTGTGTTCTTCTGGACTCACAGTAAGTGTTTCACTGGGTGCTGATAAGCTTATAGTCTTTTTACAACAATTTAATGAAAATAAAACTAATTCGGGTTTATAGTACTGCTATATGTATCTTTATTTACATTTTTATTGTACACTTTCTTTGTGGTGTTGATTGAAGCGTCTGCTCTCCAGGTGAAAGTTCACAGATGCAGTGATCTCAAACCCTGAGATTTTCAGCTGCTTCCACAGCAGAATCAGAGCGGCACACTCGGCTATGGTCATGTGACCCCTGGCTAAATGTAGTGTGTGCTGTACAAAGATGTTCAGATTACATACAATGCTGTAAAGCTGCCTGATTCATACACACACACACACACGGTGAAATAACTAGTATAACCAGTCAGTCAGTCATCATCTACCGCTTTATCCTCCACCAAAGGGTCACGGGGGGTGCTGTGCCAATCTCACCCTGGACAGTTCGCCAGTCCATCGCAGGGCCACACACAGATAGAGACAAACAACCAGTTGGTTACTAAATTGAGCTACTGTGTGTCAGGACAATATATTGACTGTAATTTACACCATGCTGGAAAATGTGGTGCTGTGATGATGAAAGCAACTGAATTCAGATTCCCACTGATCTGGCATCTGCCAGGCTTCCTACGCACTGAAGGGTAAAGTGAGGTTGTTTTATTTGAAAAAATAAAAGACAATTGTTTGTATATGTACACAAAGCTAATATAAAGAGCAGTACATTTTAATCGTTGCCTTCAACACAGCTACAGTTACCCTCAAAACCCTCACCCTCCTTACCACTACAACAACTACTACTACTTCCAGCACTAATACTACTACTACTGCAACAAATTATGATGATAATAGTAATAATAATACATTTTCTTTGCATTCTGCTTCTCCCTGTCTAGGAGTTGCCACAGCAAACCACCCATTTATCTGGGATCAGATAGTCTTGTTCACTTGTCCATGGGCTGCCCAATAATAACAATAATAATAATAATAATGATGATAACAATAATAATACATTTAGATATTGGGCACAAATTAAACATATAGAGAAAACAAATGGACATTAAATGCCATATGAGAATCAAATATCAGTAATAAAAAAGTATCAACGTATTAAAGTAAAAATAAGAGTCAAAATATGCAGGGAAAGCTAACTACTACTACTTTTTGAATGTTCTTCTACAGTGACAGAGCAAAACGTTTCCCATGAGTAAAGTTTTTAACTTTTTTTTTTTACCAGCATCCTGTTTGAGCGAATGATCTCCTGATGGAACCCCCTTCATATGAAGAGGCCAATCTCCACCCTTCCGCTCTGAGAACAGGAGGATTCAGCTCCCCACCTCCCCCCTCCTACTACGCCTCCCTCTCATCCCCCTCCACGCCGCCTCCCACCTACGTAGAAGCAGGTAAAAAGATGTCTCGCTGGTTTCTCTGTCTTTTGTTTCTTCTCACAGCTCATCGTACATGTCATCCAGACTAAGACAGGTGAACATCTAGATTCTAGATCTCCCTGTTCCTTCAACAACAGAAACTGAGGTTTTTCTCATCATGATACTAGACATTCACCACGATTAAGTTATTCACAATGAGCTATAATATTGTAGTCCCATCACTATGGGATGCATTATTGAACGTATGTCCCACAAATAAAGAATGAAGGAGTAAATAAACTGGCTGTTATCAGTGCAATAATTCAGTTATTTTCTAAATATGACCACATTTACTTACTTACAGCTCCTTTAACTTTAATGTGAATGTTTCTTTTTCACTAGTGACGACTCAGCCGGATCCATTTCCTGTCCTGTCTGTCCACTCTGTGCCCACTACTCAGACCTCACCACCGCAAAACGCTGGAAACATAATACATCCAGTCACACAAGGTACCAACGCTACATTTTTACATTATTTAGCTCTTAAATGGGCTATTGAAAATGTCTTACCCTGATATTCTACACGTCTTTTGTAACACAGTTGGTGCAGGACGGCGTCACCACACCCACCAAACTCAGCCAGCTGTGGTTGTGATTCAGCCGCCGCCTGTTCCTATCTCTGTCACATACCTGAGAGACATTCCCGGTTTGGTGCGCTGCCCGCACTGCCACCACACTGTCACCACACAAGTCACATACCTGCCAGGGAAAGCTGCCTGGTGCATGTGTGTTCTTCTGTCAGTGATGGGGTGAGGCACACAAATACACACACACAAGTACTGCAAGTCAAAATGTGGTTGTATGACGCATAATGGTAACATTGCGGCCACGTTTGCAGTGAGGGCGAGCTAGTCTTAGTCAGACTAACATACCTGGATAATGCGATTCATAGTCCGATTACTCCTGCATGTATACGCTTACTCGGACTGGAGTCGGACCTGGTGTTCTGTACATGGGCCAAAATTTCCTCCCTGGTCTTTGACCCGGAAGTAGAAAGAGGCGACATACAGAATAAGATTAAGATAGATTAACATGTACAGCATGTACATACACAACCACAGCACGATCCATCTCACTGTTTGTTTTTTCTGTGACATAAAGATCAACAGGAAACTGATTCAACACACACTAGCTTATAGAGAGATACAGTGCCACCTATGGAGGTGGAGTCAGACGTACGCAGCCAATAAATCGATTATCTCCTTAGCAAGTTGTCCGATTGCCTGTCTTAGTCGGACTACGGCCTTAGCTCGATTAAACTGTGTGTGTCTCAGGATAAGTCACCGCTGTCAGTACATCATACAACAATATTTCAAAATCCCTGAAGTGTCCCTACAGTGCCGTTACATTAAATCTGTCTCAACTCTCCTCACCTCAGGTTGGTCTGTGGTTTCTGCCTGATCCCGTTACTGGTGCGCGGAATGCAAGATGCTTATCACTCGTGCCCGCAGTGTGGAAACAATTTGCATGTGTACAAAAGATGACGCTGTCTGGGATTTACAGGCCTCCCCTTCTCCTCCTCCCTCCACCCAAAAAAGCACAACATGGATAGTTTGTTACGAGCTAAGCAGCTCGCCCTGGAGACATCTGTGTGACACTACTGTATCTAATTAATAAGAGAACATACTGGACCATACTGTATGGATGGACACATGAGAGAAGGATTGTGCTGCGAGAGCGGTTCGAGACGTTTCTGTGGACTTTTTGTTCGACAAGAATTAAAACTCTCCACAGCTGATTTTCCCACGGAAAAATAATGATAACGATAATGATAATAAATCTACAGGGGGTGAGTATACGACACCAACGAAATCATTTTGACTTTAAATTATGAATTTGCTAAGATATGTATTTTCTGACATTGACTATGTTTACATGTATCACCTTAAACTGAGAATAAGGAATAATCAGATTAACACATGGGAAGCCTTTAGTTACGCCTGCATTTGTCTTAATCTGATAAATGTCCCACATGAGTTTTGACAGAAGTAGCCGTGAGTCATGATATGACTACTTTCTGTAACATGTGTACAAGGATATGAGTAGAATTTTTTTGTATAAACTAATGTATCAGAATCAGAATCAGAATACTTTCCTATTCGGAATAAGTCACATTACTGGTTTCCACATAAACATAACCATGTTAGTCATAGGAAACTAAATTGTTACTTATGTTTACTTTACACCTGTTGCTTTTACTGCTGTGTCTGCCATGAAAAAGTCTTTTTGTAAGATACTGTTCACAAGCATTTCTAATATATAAAACTTCCCTGTGCCAAACTGCAGGGATCATTCAGTCTCTTCTGTAAACATAAAAAGTAATAGTTGGAGAGGGTGCAATATATTATATATATATTACCAATATTATTGTGCTGATAATATTGTGCTTCCGTTTATAATACTGCGTATATACAGTAGGAAATCCCTTTTTGTATCTGACCATTTATTGTTTGTGCTGATTTCAAAAATGAGATGGAAGAGAATTTTGAATCAGTTCCTGTGGAGTTTGACCTCGATTCACTGACAAACAAGATGATGTTGAGTCCATGGTCTGAATCACCATAATACAAATCATGTTTCCATTTCCAATTTCCATTCCACCACAAGAACAAATATTCACATTTACCAAAGACGATGGGGACAACTTGACCTGGTATGGAAGCCTGATATTTTTATTTTTAAAGTAAACAAAGCCTAACACACACATCTTACTTTCAGACTGTGACGGATGGGCAGAATGTTTAATATAGAGACCATATAGAGTTTTGTTTACTGCTAATTATTTGTTTACACCAGTACAGTTTGCATATATGTTGTATTATTGAATTGTGGTTTTATTACAAATAAATCATCAGTTGAGAAACAATAATCCATTTATGGATTTTAAACTATCAGTTTAAAACCAATCAGTTGATCACATATGTATAAATCTCCTCCCCAGGACATGAAATACTAACATTTTGGCCCCTCCCACCACATGAGCATAGACAATCACTCCATCTCTGCAGTTCCTCTGATGCTGTCATGCATTTATTGTTTGAATTGTTTTCTCCTTCAAACTGCTTTGGCAGTTACTGAAAATGCGGGAATAATGAGCTTGCACTGACATACACTGTATGTATGTAGAACTTTGTGTATTTTGTGTAAAGTACCTCAAAGAGAAACTTGAGTAAAAGTACAAGTGGCTTTGGTAGAAGTTGAAGTCTCTTTTTTAATAATATCACTTAAGTAAAAGTCTTAAGGTATATGACATTTACTGTACTTAAGTATCAAAAGTCAAGTAAAAGTATTAAAAAAGTGAGGCGTTAGGATGGAGCGATGGTCGCTTAGTGGTAGGGCGAGTTGTCTTTGAACTGGAAGGTTGTGGGTTCAGTTCCTGGCTCTGTTAGTCTATATGTGTCCTTGAGCAAGACCCTTAACCCCATGTTGCAGCATGTGAATGAGTATGAAAGATGTGTGAATGGCAAAACTGAAGTGTAGAGCAGCTCATCAAGACGAGAAAATCTCTATATAAATACAGACCATTACCAACTCTTCTTCTGATTTTATTTGGTAGTAACGAGTAACAAAGTTGCTAGAAGTACAAAGTATAGGAAAGTCAAGTATAGATACGTGACTTTTGTACTTACCTAATGAAGTATGAAATAAATAAAAGTTTCCCATCACAACCCTGATTTCCCCAAAGTTCGAAAAAGAGTTCTTAAATCACTTGGTTTATATATTGTATGTATATATATGTTCCCCACTTTTAAATACTGCACTACATTACTTTTTAAATGTTCCTCAAAGTACTAACTGTGCTTTTCCATTCCATTTCAAATATACAACATACAGCCGTTGAATTTAAAATGTTATCAAGGAAAAAGACAGTGTGCATGCTTTTGTGCTTCCATTTCAGTGTTGCTGAGGGTAAACGTGTTAGGCAAAGGCCACCAAGATATTAGTGATATTCTTGATATGAGCAGCAGCAGCAGCAGCAGCAGCAGCAGCAGCAGCAGCAGCTACAACAGGGGACAGATAGGAAAGTTAATCAGCTACAGACTGGTGGGTTGAGGTTGAGTCGACAGATAACAAAAAGCATTCATAGCTACCTGCTCAGCAGTCACACACACACACACGTTTGTGCTTCATTCATAGTGAGGACCCTCATAGACATAATGCCTTCCCTAGCCCCTTAGCCTACCTTAACTATCACAACTAAATACATAACCCTACCCTTTACACTAGCCCGAACCTAAAGTCAATTCTAACCCTTACCCTAAAACCAAGTCTTAACCCCCCAAAGCCTTTTAAAGATGTAACACAACACACATTATTGACATCATGCATTCTCTTAACCCTAACCCTTGACTTGACCCTAACCCTAAAGCCTCAGGGTTTTAAAGTCAATGTCCACACAAGGTCAAAATGTCCCCACAAAGATAGGTGTTTTTTGGACATCACAAAGATATAAATACAAACACACACAGGTTTGTGCAGCTATTCTTCTCAGGACGCCACATTGACAATCATTTGTAGAGCCTAACCATTATCACTAGTCCCCACACACACACATAAGCACGCATGCACACACACACACAAGCACGCATGCACATACACACACCCACAATGAGACTTAATTGCACTTGTCAGACTTTCCTTTCTCCACTCCCTTCACCTCCCATACCTCCCTGTCAAGCGTGCTCCGGTATCCAGGTCAAGTCATCAGACTATCAGACTGCGGCTGACGCACCATGAGGAGAGTGTTGCTCCTGGTGGCGACGGCCTTCTGCCTCTGTGTGTTTGTCGCCGCAGACACACAAGACGAGCGACATGAGGAGAGTTTAGTTTTACAGGTGACAAAAGGAAACTTCAACAGGACACTGAGGCAACACAAGCAGCTCCTGGTGCTTTTCTGTAAGTAACGCTCACACAACTTAATAATCTTGGTCTACATGGTCACAGTTACAGTGTCCATGTTGCATCTGAATGTCCCTCACCTCCTCACTTTTCCCTCCCATTGTATGCTGGAGAAACTGTGCAGCCTTTACTTAGCCACAGAATTTAAAGGACGATTAATTTGTTCCCTGTGCACTCGTATAAACACGTGGTGGTTCAAAAATGGCCGTCTGGCTCCTGATATACTTAAATATAAAAGGCTCATTGTGGAGGTGATGAAAAATACACAATTCATACAATCAGCCAGTTGTACAATGAAAAAGTGTAATAATTTAATTGTTAACTTCTACCTTGAAAGCTGCAGTGCATAGCTTTCAGTGATTTTTGTTGCAGATGTTATTATTTTGCAAACTGCTAAATGAGCCTTTTCTCTGCAGGAGAATTCACTTCAGGACCTTCTTGTAGATGCTTCTATGTGTTTTCAGTCTTACTCCAAACATGTTGCTGTTGCCATTAAACAAATCACTTTCAGTAAACATCTCCTACATGAGGGCGACGCGAGATCGAAACACTGCTGCACCGACAAACAGAAAGAGTTGTGTGGAGCTGATGGTGTGAACTCATTTGACTTTACTTTGAATGTAATGAACATTTGCTTTTTTGGGTGTGTAGATGCTCCTCTCTCTGGTGAAGGCCGCCGTGTGTCGGAAGCTTTTGAAGGTGCTGCTGCAGAGCTTCAAGGGTCAGAGGTTAAACTTGCTGTCATCGATGCAACAAAGGAGAAGGACCTGGCCAAAGACCTGAATGCCACGACTCACCCTGCTATTAGGCTGTACCTTGCTGGGGATAAATACAACCCTGCCCACTGCCCACGTAAGTGACTGTAAAAATGACACATTTACAGAGCCATAATTTATCATGTTATTATTACAGAGCTGTAATCACTCATTTATCATTATCTTAAGAAGTGGAAACATTGTTATAGTTCCTGGGCTGTTGATTCACTGCTCCATGGTTTCTCATTGGCCTTTATCTAGTTGAGAAATAACACCATTCTAATCTAATATGTACATATTAAACAAGCTATATGATAGTGAAAGTATAACTTCTTATCTGCTAGTAACAACGTAACAAAGCAACTTGTGTAAATACACAATTAAAGTTACTGAAGGGATTTTTGCAGTGTATTAATAAATGTTCATTTCCTTATTTAAGGAATAATCAGCAGCTTAATGAGCGGTGAAGATACTTGTTGGACTAATTTCTTTGTCCATAAGAAATGATGGAATCTGCGCTCAGATAAAACCAGTGCTGTGAATCACGTGCTGTACATGCAGTTCAACTATATTCACTCTGTGGTTGTTGCTTTAAGTGTGCTCCACCATAAGTCAACATTTTAAAACTTGGTAAATAAAAGCATATGTCCCACAATGTCAAACTTCTCCAAAATTAATGTAATAAATTGTTGTAAAATAAGTTTTAGAACCTTCACTATCACCTTTAGTCCCTCAGAGTTCAGCATCCATCATAACCTGGCTGACACGGAGGGCGGGGTCTGTTTCTGACATCATCGCTGATCTGAGCCTACTAGAGGCCTCAGAGGAGCTGACAGTGGTTGGATTCTTTGAGGTAAAACAACTGTTGTTTTACTGACCTTTTCCTCTCCACACTTTGAATACATTTGTGTTACAAATTCTCTCTCTTTCTCTCTCTCTCTGTAGAAGCTGGACCATGAGTACGTTCAGGTGTTCTACTCTGCAGCCATCGAGCTACCTGACATGAACTTTGTTGTGACACAAAACCCTGAAGTTATCACTAAATATGGTCGCACACATAATGTTGTGCTTCTGATCAAAAAGGTACCACACACACACACACACGCACACAGTGGACTTGTGCTTCTGGTATTTTTTTAATAATACAAATAGAACAGATCATTTTCTATTAAGGTTGTTTCTTTTTTAATCAGGATATAACTACAAATATGCTTTTTAATAATATTTTGTAAATTACAAAGAGGAGACCTCAATCCTTTCGAAGAGAACCTTACAGTGAAACTGTCTGCTGCCAATCTTTCACCTACTGACAAGACTTTCTTTGTTTCTTTGTAACTATTGGCTGCATGCAATATTCACAGCAGGGACTTTATCTGGGATTTAATTATATAAGATACAATATAAGTAAGTTACTTTTGAAAAACCTTTTAAGTTTCACACGTTTACAAACTTCCAAATCTGCAAAGTTCCAAGTTCACAACCTTTAAACCTTGTAACCAATAAAGTTCACAAAATTTTACATTCTGGGTTTGAACCTTCTAGGTTTAAATCTTTAAGGTTCAATACCTTTTAAGTTCACAACCTTCCAAGTTTGCTACCTTCATAGTTCATATGTGTGAATTAGGCATTGGTATCCCTGCTCCAGTCAGTAGGGGCAGTGCTGAGGAGGGTCAGAGTCATAATTTTAGCATGATTTAAAGCATGATCACTGATGGTAAATGTGTAATGACGCCAAGGTCCACTGACGAGTGTTTTATGAAGAGGATTCTGTTCTTTCTTTACAGTATAACTGTTTACTTCTGTGTGTGTGTGTGTGCGTGTGTGTGTGCCCTACAGTCTAAGCTCATCCAGGCTTATAAAATGATGCCTCAGACATCTAAAGAGGAGCTGATCATCTTTATCACCGTCTACCAGATGGATCCAGTCACTGAATACACTGGAGAGGTAGAGAATTATACTGTGTTATAGATACACACACACACACACATTAACACTCTGCTCTCCTGAAAAATTACAGTTACCGTTTTTATGATTTATTGTGAATAAATGGGTGTTGCTTGCTGAATTATGTTGACTAGATTAAGAAATTGGGATTTCTAACTCTTTACGTTTTGGCATCATATTTTCTCATTCATGAATAGTCTGAAATAAAAAAAGGCTTTACCCGGTACTCATATATACCCAACTCATTTCCAAAGATTTTCAGGCATCAATGGCTGCTCCTAAAAGCTCGTTGCTTGTATCTGTTGTGACTGACAAACATAACACATGTACAATGGCTCCTGTGACACTGGCTGCTTCAGTATTTCCGTCCTCGGTTGACAGAGGAGGGAAACCAAGCACTGATCCTAAACTTTTGCACTTGTCACAATAAGCCTACTGTCTGCATGTTAAACATATGAATCATTTTTGAGTTTGTGAAATGAAAGATAACCATGTATTTACAGGAAAGTCTGGCTATAATATTCTCACTCGGTTTATAAAGTCAGTAAATATTTTCTTGAGGACGTAATGGTCTCGATCACTAGTTTCAGGTCTTTTTCAATAGAATCTGATGATAGATAGATGATAATGAGTCACACTGAGTGGACACACCAGTGTGATTGAAAGGTATCATCCAATAGGAGCCTTCAGATTGCAGATAGTCTATAAGATGGGAGCATTTTAAGTGATGAGGAGAGAGGATGCCTCCCACTACCTGCTATAGCCTGTGCCCCGTTTGTAAGTCTGTTTCTATAAATCCTCTCCATGCTTGGTAATGGTTCTGCTAACAGTTTGCTGACCATGGTCACTGAGTTCAGTGTCTTTTTCTGATGATATCGAATGTCAGAACCTTTTGGTTGTGAAACCCTTTGAAATGTACATTAAAAGTTTAAAATGTTGTGCCTTGGCAGTGTGTTGGCAGTCAGTCTGGGCTTCCCATTTAAAGTCTGTGGTGTAGACTGACATGATTGTGTTCTAATCTCTTGCAGACAGCTGCTCAGATCCTATCCTCACCTGTGTTAAACCATGCGCTCCTGTTTATTAAAAAATCCTCTGCAGACTTTGTGGAAATTCACTCTGCCTTTGACAGTGCTGCACTGGAATTCAGGCTGCAGGTACACAAACACACACGCACACACACAGAGTTTTGCATTCTTTGTTTGACACTCATAGACATAATGCATTTCCTAGCCCCTTACCATAACCTTCACAACCATCACAAATAAATGCCTAACCATTAACCTAACCCTAAAACCCCGTCTTAATCCTCAAAAAGCCTGTTAAAGTTGTGTGGACCAGCCAAAATGTCCTTGCAAAGACAGGTTTGCTTGACAATTGGTCCACACAGCTAAAGACACGTACATAGAAACAGTGTGAGCGCACAGTTTACAGTTTACACCACGTGAGAGCGTCTCCTCTGTGTCTGTCTCTATTCAGATTTTGTTTGTGTTGGTGAATGTGGAAGAGTCTCGTAATGGACGAGTGATGGAGTACTTCCAAGTACGAGATTTTGAGGCCCCTCTCATCCGATTGGTCAACATGACTGACCATGTGACGTACCACCTGCCCTCTGACTCCCTGGACAAAGAAACCATAAAAAGATTCTGTCAGTCCTACTTAGATGGCAATGCTAAGGTAAATTACACATATGATTTTTTTTTTCCTAACAAAAATGGCAGGTTGCCCTGACTTCTGTCCACTATATATCTTTTATGCACATTAATGCTACAGCCTAAGATGCGGAGTGAGCCAATACCTAAGGAATGGGACAAAAAGCCAGTGAAAGAGCTGGTGGGGATGACTCTGGAGAAAGTTGCCTTTAACCCAAACAAGACAGTTTTCCTCCTGTTCTGTACGTAAACACACTTTTCACCTACTGTCTGTCTAATAAGCATAGATTTGGTCATTTAGGATGGTTGACCTTGGAAACCAAACAAAATTACACTTAGCTCAACCACACCCAGTTCTCAGTCCTGCTTTTATGTGTTTTCTCTTGTTGTTTTGTAAATTGTTATTTGCAGTTTTACCTCACAAACAGGGTTGTAAAGCCAATGGGATTATGTCAACAAGTCCTTCCATTTTGGTTAACCCCCAAATATGACCCATAGGAGTGTTTTAGGAGAGATACAAACCAGTATTTTTCAACTAGGCACAAGCGTTATTGAGGCTAGGGTGAGGGCTTAACAATGATGACATAAAAAACCTTACTGTACCTTGGCTATGGCAACATGTTGACGACACACACCCAAGGTACCAGATCGCTCTAAGCCATCGCTATGGCTCGCAATTCCATGACTAATAGTTAGGTTTAGTTGGAGGATAGTCTGGGTTATGTCCAGCCAATTTGAGCTATTTGTGCTCTTTTTTTTAATTGTATATATATATAAAAAAAGCATTTTTATTGTTCAGTGAGCAGTGAGACCGAACCAACCTGTCCTCCAGCTGGGTTGTTGGGTCATTTTGGCGAAACCCTGAAAATGAGTGCTTGGTATACTTCCGTGCTCAGAGTACAGACTCAGTGCTCAGGCTGCGCATACAGCCAAGATTTTGGAACCACGCGCAACTATCGTGTTGGGTGCACTAACTGAACTTCCGCCCCACCAGTAGGTGGGGTATTAAGCCCCACTCGCCAAGCAGAAAAACTATTTCGACAACAGAAATAGTAGCTATGGATAGTCAGAATATCACAGAATCATTGTATGGCGTTTTGTATCCCTGGGATTCCCAGCCCTAATCTCCACTAATTTTGCATCAAACTTTTATCTGTAGACCCACTTTTCCACCTCCCCCAAGCATAAAAACTTTGATATTATGAGCAATATTTCTTAAAATGTACACATTTTCTGCATAGCTGTGTGGATGTCTTTCAGATCTGCCCTACAGTCAGGAGTCCCGCGCTCTGTTCCCACTATGGGAGGAACTTGCCAAGGCTTTGAAGGAGCGAGAGAACGTGGTCATCGCGCGCATCGATGCCTCAGCGAATGACATCGATATGTCGATGCAGGGATCCTACCCATCACTCTGCCTGTTTCCCGCTCTTTATTCTGAAAGGGTATGAAGCACACCTTGTGAGCTTTTAGGGTGTAAAGCTAAATCATAACTATCAACGTAATCCAGATGCTACCATGAAACAAAAACATCACATGTTATTCAGTGATAAATGTATGTGTGATGTTCCACTGAAACTGGCAAACTGGTGATTTGTTAGGATGGTTAATGCATGTGTTCCCGTCAGGTGGTTGTTTACACTGGAAAAAGGAAGCTGACGGACCTGCTTACATTTATAGATGAAGAGATGGAAAAAGCCAAAAAGGAGAGAGTTAAGGTAAAACCTCCTCACCAATGTACGGGATTGAGCTTTTACAGGAGTTGTAAGCTTCTTTTTTGCTGTGTTAAAAATAAACTCTCTTGTTTTTGTGTCTCCAGGAGGATGAAGAAAGGATGAAGTACATGGAGGCTGCTGAGAAGGCAAAAGATGAGCTTTAGTACATGAACAGACCGTAAAGGGTGTGTGTTTGTGTGTGTATATATCTTTGTGAGAACCAAAGAACAAAACATAGGAATTGAGGACATTTTGACTGATTTTCCCCACTTTAAATGGTTTTCTCAGGGTTAAGACTGTGTGTGTGTGTGTGTGTTATAGAAAGATGGATCTGGTTCTATTTATTGAACTAAACTGTTGTAAACCTCACATTAAAGTTGGAGATGGCTGCACATCTTTTCAATATTTAACCTCCTCAGTGAGCTTCTGTCTTTGTCATGTTGATATTACAATTCCCTGCATTATTAGTGTCCAACAGTTTCCACCACAGAACTCTTTATAACAACTTTATATTGTAAGCTGTAACTTTCCAGATCTATACCAGAAATATGCTGAGTTATAAAAAAAATATATTGATGAATATTAACCAGTGTAACAATTTTCTGATGTTCTAAAAAGGTTTAATGACCCATACAAGTCATCGTTGTGTTTAATTTTATTGATTAAGCCAAATACAAGTTATATAAGTTATATAAGGTCATGCCCTGGGGGAAACCAAATACTAATGGAAGCTAAAAAAAGATCCACCTTTCACAATTGTATACATTTTACTGCTTTACATTCTGCGTATTTTGATATTGTGTTCATACATATGGCATGATTTTTGGCAAGATTGTGTATTGTGTATTGTGATAAGTTACAAGTCATAGTTTAGTATGTCGTCGAAAATGTGACAAAAATGTCATTGTTTAGTATGTCGTCCAAAAATTGACAAAAAAGTCATTGTTTAGTATGTTGTCCAAAATGTGACAAAAAAGTCATAGTTTAGTATGTCGTCCAAAATCAGTCAAAAAAGTCAAAGTTTGGTATGTCGTCCAAAAATTGACAAAACAGTCAAAATTTGGTATGTTGTCCAAAATCTGAAAAAAAAGTCATGTAATTTAGTATGTGGGTCAAAATGTGACAAAAAGAAATGTCTTAGTTTAGTATAATAGAT